>NC_039359.1:68933798-69233798 GCF_003573695.1 Papaver somniferum
CACTTTTTTTTTCTTGTACATGCAATTTCAGTCAATAGTGGAAATATTTTGGCAGAATGCAACTATTGATTGTTGCCATTTTGAATTGATATGATTAACCTTAGACTCAGTGGTTATTTAGGTATGTATGAGCTTCCGTGTTATCTAAGTCACTATCTCTTAGGCCACCTGACACAAAATTAGGTTCTCAACTATGCCTCTTCCGTGTTATCTAAGTCACTATCTCCTAAGCGTTATTGTTTAGGCTTCATGATGGTCTCTAAGAACTGGGGAGTAAGTATTGAATATGTGGAGTGGCTTAGCAACATGTGCGCTGTGACTTAAAGTCCGGCTATGACCCTATGTCTTAAATTTACCTTAATGCTCTATGTTGTGTTAATTGACGAAAAGAACAGTCTCCATTAAAATCTCAGAACTGATTGTTGCTATTATGAATGTGTTGAGTTTTTTTTCTCTTTTCCTGGCTGAGAAGAATGTAACTATCGAGTATCTATTGAGTAGATTTCTGTTTGTTGCAGGAAATGTGACATGGAAAGGTGCAGGAAGGGTTAGTTGCCAGATTTTGACAGATGATAGACATATGATAAAATAGCACTCAAACGCCGCAGGCCGCTAATTGTAGTGTTAACAGATGAGACACCATTTACTGTAGAGATTATATGAACATCTAAACTTTTGCTTTTTTTTTGAGAATGGTTGGGTCTCTTTTGTAAACAAATAACTTGGTTTTTGAGTACCCATACAAAAAAAAGTCTTTTATGACTTTGTCTCTGTTTTGTGGATGTATGGCATTCTATTTGTCTCTAGTTTTATGATGTATGGCATCTAATCCTATGAGGGGATGGCATTCGTCCAATTAAAGCAGGGGAACATAGCTTCAATATTCATATATTAGGGACGGTTTTTAAACTATCTCCATTGTTCCAGTTTAATCTTGTTTTTCTGGCGGTTTAAAAACCGTCCCTAGAAGATGGAGCCGTCCCTAGAAGAATTAGTGGCGGCCAAAAAGAAACGTCCCTAGAAGATGGAGCCGTCCCTAGAAGTATTAGTGGCGGCAAAAAAGAAACGTCCCTAGAAGATGAAGTTGTCCCTAATAGTACTACTGACGGCCACTCAGAACCGTCCCTAGAAGGCAAATCCGTCCCTAGTAGTATTAGTGACGGTGGATCTGGGGACGCAGCAACAAACTTCCCTAATAGCTTTTTGGGACGACTTTCAAGTTCTTGGGACGTTTTTTTGACCGTCCCTAGAAGCCTTCCATTTTGTAGTGTGAAGATGCCAAAATATTTACTCTTATATCCCCATAATAGCGAGTTCTCCTTGGATCATCCAGAACAATAAGTCCCATATCATCCGTAGCCAAGAAATCAGGATATTTCATTGTATCATCACCTTCAACGTCATCCAAAGAGAAAAAACTGTTTGAAGTGTGTGGGCTTCCAACTCAAAACCAATTGGCAATGAGTGGAGTGGCTCACCACCTTATATATTAAGATCTAGGCTAAGGAGTTAGTTATGTGGGACTATCTTATAGTTTCTCCAACATGCTCCCCCTCCACGTGTAGGGTGGAGATTAAACCACTATAACGTGGAAGTGTGTGGGCTTCCAACTCTGTGCCAATTGGTTTTGAGTTGGAAGCCCACACACTTTTATCATGGTATCAGAGCTAGGCCTGTATGAGAGTGGAATGAGAAGTAGACCCAAAGGGCTGCCCGTCCACCCGTACAGAGGTCCACGTTGTAGTGGCTTAATCTCCGCCCTACACGTGGAGGGGAAGCATGTTGGAGAAACTATAAGATAGTCCCACATAGCTAACTCCTTAGCCTAGATCTTAATATATTAGGTGTAGAACCACTCCACTCATGGCCAATTGGTTTTGAGTTGGAAGCCCACACACTTCTAACATGGTATCAGAGCTAGGCCCGTATGAGAGTGGAATGAGAAGCATACCCAAATGGCTGCCCGGCCACCCGTACAGAGGTCCACGTTGTAGTGGTTTACTCCGCCCTACACGTGGAGGGGGAGCATGTTGGAGAAACTATAAGATAGTCTCACATTACTAACTCCTTAGCCTAGATCTTAATATATAAAGTGTGGAGCCACTCCACTCATTGCCAATTGGTTTTGAGTTGGAAGCCCACATACTTCTAACAAAAACTGATGCTATTTCCACCACGTTTTGAATGATGAAATAAACCAGGAACAACACCATTGATACTATTAAAACGACGGGCGAAGAATTGACCGGAGATTAAAGAATTCCATCTTTTGTTTATTACCTTAAGCGATGTTACTTGTTCCGCAGGTAATCGTGCTAAAATTCGCGATAGAACTTCGTCATCAAACAATTCATCCAAGCCGCTCTTTTTTCCTCCACTAAACAATCTAAACAATTCATCGATGGCGCTCTTTCTTCTCTCCCTAAAAAATCTAAAATATTCATCCATTGAACTCTGTTTTCTTGTTCTCTCTGTAATACCATATACAGGATATACTATCTATCAGCATAGCCCTACTTATATAGAGCATAAAATCAGTCTTTAAGATAGAAACCAAAAGGAAATTCTATTTCGTTTCCAACTTGCGTAATTTCCTTTTCCTACAATAACCCATCGCTTTCCTTTTCTATGGTAAGGTAAATTATCTAGCATAGTATCCTTTGCAGTTCCTGATTTCTACGCCTTTATTATGCAACCCATTGGATCTGGAATGTAATTTTTTTTTTTATTGTAAGAATAACTGACAAATCAATCTGAATGTCTAGTGCCGCTGATAGAGGAAGAAGCACAGAAAATATGTCGAGCATAGTTAGACAAGTCCTTTACAAAAGAGAGGCGTCGAAAATGGAGAAAACAACAAGAGCAATGAAAATCTGAGAAAAAAACAAGGGGAGGAAGATCTAGAAAAAAGAAGACCTTGGATTGTGGTTAATGATGACATGGTATTTTTTCTATCATTCATTCTTAGCTTTGATTATGAAACCCCTAATTACTGAGAAGGTGTAAAAACGTACAAGGCATCAAGAGCTTTATATTGCTCAAGTCCGCGCACAAAGTGTTGCTTCAAAAAAATAAAAACATAATAACAAGAAATAATAATAAATAAATAAAACACGATCATAGTAAAGTCATGCTGTACACCTTCGCTAGAGTACCTGCAAAAGGAAAATACTTCCTCCAACCAACCTTCTAAGAAAGGCTTGGTCCTTTTGGCTCCAGTTCCGGTATCTTGTATCAGTGCACAATAGTTACGCTTCGCATCTTGCAACACAAGCACTAAATGTACGTTCGCCGTTGTAAAAGGTTGGTATATTGAAACCCGTAATATACTGTTGCCAGTGTGATCTATTTTTTAGCACACCCGGTCAGTGTCATGATCATATCCATACGCTTTGCAAAATAAACACCCAAACAAAAAGAAAAAAAATATATATATTGAGGTCGGGATTTACATCTTCGCTAGAGTACCCGCGTAAGGAATATATTTCCTAGGAGCACCTAGCCAATCTTCTAAGCGCTTGGTCCTTTCGGCTCCTGATCTAATATTTTTTATTAGTGCATGGTACTGATAATTTCCCGCGACTTTTTTCAGCAATACAAGCACTAATCGTTCGCCGTCGTAGAAGGTTGGTATACTGGAAATCCTATCAGAAGTAAAGTTGCGCCAAGTTTTTTTAATCCTTCTCCTAATCTGCCACTCGCTATTTTCATAGTCTTCAAGCACCCAGACGATTATTTCTTTGTCAGAAATTGATAATATATTAACTGCCTCTTCAGCAATTCCAAACCAAGTATTTGGGCAGTTTCCAATACAACCTATTACCATGTTTGGTGGTAATTCTATTTTCCAGCTTCGTTCTTCCTCTACATGAAAAGCAAGTATATGTGTGCTACTCAACCAATGTAAAGCTCCTCGATGATAAACGGAGTCGAGCCTTTCAAATATCTCTTCACCGCTGCAATTAAATTTCCAATTCGAAAGTCTCCACTTCATTGTTTCAGGTGAGAAAATCGTGAAACCAAGAATATTTTCATGGCCATAGACACAAATCACTTTGTAGTTAGATAAACTCCGGCTGATTGGATCATTAATACTGTTAATGACTAATCCAAACCTAGGTTTATCATCGTCAGAATAGAACCATGGAAGTTTAATAGGTTTGCTACTTAAGGTTAACGGGTTACATACATAAATTTTGTTCCCTGAACGTACTAAAAGAAGCCCACCGGAAGAAGCTACAATATCTACGCTTGGCCCCCTGTAAGGGTTTTCCGGTTCGAGAACAGTAAGACCCGTACCATCCGTGACAAAAAGATTGCGAGAGCTTAGTATATCTTTGCCGTTAACATCAAAAGAGAAAAATTTAATAATTTTTGAACCTGTCGAATGATGAAATAAACCAAAAACAGGACGAATGATACTATTAAAACGCCGAACGAAGATATCACTAGAGATTAATGAATTCCATCTTTTGTTCATTACCTTAAGCGATGTTACTTGTTCCGCAGGGACTCGTGCTAAAATTTGGGACATAACTTCGTCGTCAAACAATTCATCCATGACGCTCTTTTCTTTTTTTGGTTCCTCTGCCGTCTACCATCAGCTACAGTCCTATCAAAGATGAACTATTTTTATACTATTTATAAACATAGCATACAACCAGTTAATTCCTCTTTAGGACTAGTATTTTCCTTTTCCGCGGATTCCAACTTTCAAGCTTTGAATAAAGTGGACCCTATAAATAATCAACGGCTGCAGTATGTTTAATATACGAGATTATCTAAGCGGTCCACTACTAGGCCACATTCATGAAGTACCTAGTCGCAGAAGTACCATATCTTTGGCCTGTAATATTTAACTTTCAGATAAATTTAAGGGTCTTTGCATAAATGAAGAGCATCTCCACTAGGAGGGTGTGATGTTCCTCTTTTAACTGATTAAGCTATTTTTTCCATAAAATATCTCTAACGGGAACTTAAAGGGAAGATGTGAAGCTGACATGGCAGGCAGTTGGATTTACATCCTCTAACACATCCTCTGGTTTCAAAAGATCTCTTAGATGATTTTAACAACCGGAATTCCTAATATTGATCCCTCACAATTGTATATGGTTGGAGATGATTATCTTGAACTTCCTAAAACTAGGGAAAGTTTCAATAGAAAAGAGCAAATTTACTCATCTGTATATGAAGGAACCTGATGTCCCATTGGAGATGCTCAAAGATTAAAAAAAGCAAACAAATAATTTAGAGGTTTGACTCTTAGAAAACGTTATAAGATGAAATCTTAAAGGTTTAGTTATGATTTAATTAATTATTAAAAATTAAAAGTATGACATGGAGGAAGGTCTAGATAAGACTTTCTAACCATCAAAATTAATTTTTCATCCCTCGCGTTTTAGAGGACCTATTCATGAAGATGAATTTATTTGAAATAGAGGTGAAAAATGCTAAGTGTCATTAAAAAAAAACCTTCCACATTCTATTGGAGGTGCTCTAAGCTATCGTACCCGTTAGTGGAGTGTTCAGAGAGTAAGTGAATAGAATTAGGTGATACAATGTTATTTCTCGGCGAAAATACAAATGCTTGCCGCTAAACGGCCGAGTTGGGCCATATCAAGAGTTATCTTCATTACACATTGCCTAAAAATCAAAGTTCATACATGTTTGATGTAGAGGACAAATACACTAGACTTTACGACATCGTTCCAAGTTGCCAACGCCATGGTTTCCCTCACAGTAGATAATGATGCTTATACCAACCGCCAGATAGCATCCTTTGCAGTGTTGATTTCCTCCATCTTTATCACGAAACCCACTGAATCTGGAATGGAATATTTCATTATAAGAATAACTGACAAATCTATCTGAATGTGCGTGCCTCTGATGGAGGAAGATTGTATAGCAAATATATCGAGCATAGTTAGACAAGTCTTTTTTTTTGGCACGTTGGCCTGAGCCAAACCAGTCTAACTACTAAATCTTACAAATCTATTTTGAGATCTTCCAGCACAATCCTCATGCAGGAAACTAAATACTTCCCTTAGTGGTTGCTTCATCCACACATCTTCCAATTCCTTCGTTGCACTCGCTTTTGCCAGTTAATCAGCCAATGCGTTTGCTTCTCTATATCTCTGCTTGAACACAATGTCTAGAAAACTATCTTTCATAGTACGAATATCTTCCAGCAGACCTCTCATGCACCACGACACCATACATTCTTCTCGATGCAGCATCACAGCAGAAGTAGAATCACTCTCCACTTCAAGCTTTTTTATTCCCATTCCCATTGCAATCAACATACCATCTCGAATCGCCTAAAGCTTAGCTACATTATTGGAATTCTTGAAAATATGTTTTGCAAATCGAGCTTTAAATACCCCCATTCTCCTCTCGAGTTACTCCACCAATTCCATTCCAGCATCCTTCTCCTGATTTGATGCACTATCACTATTAAGTTTGTAGTAGCCAGGCAGTGGATATGTCCAAGGAACAACCACTTCTTCCACTACACAGTTCTTCCTTCCAATTAAGCCACCTGCTTGAATAAACCCTCTAGCTTGTCTCAATTCCCAAGCAATTGTCTTGTACGGATGAAAATGAATTTTGTAGAAAATCCAGTCATTTCTACCTTCCAAATAGACCAGAGCACGAAAGGGAAGATATCTTGTTATTTTACTTCTCCAATCTTTCCATCAAACCTGCACATATTTCTAAAAGTTGAGGGATTAATTTTATTAGCCTCCTATTGAAAGCCAACTCGTCGAAAGATTTTCCCCCATAAAGGTCTAAGCATGCTGCAACCAAAGAATGAATGATAAGTAGTTTCAAAGTCATTAATTGTTGCAAAAAGCACATACTGGATTAGAGTTAATATGTTTACTATAGAGAGACTCATTCAAATTTAGTCCGTTATGCCATAACAACCACAAGAAATTTTTGATTTTCTGTAGACAATTCAGTTTCCACAGAAACCTCGAATCTTGATTAGGTAATTCATTACCCATCATATTGGAGTTAAGATAATTATAATCTTCTCTAACAGTAACATCCCCATTCTTACCATGTGACCAAATAATATGATCAGCACAACCATTTGTAATATGATAGACACATTTTTGTGTCCGATTAGTCTCGATTCTATATATTGTTAGGGCTCATTTTTGTACTTATTATGGTGTTTTATTTATTTGTAGGTATTTTTGGCCAATAAACATTTTTGGAAAAAATTGGCTCGAAAAGTTGTCGGAAAGCACCCGGAGGACATTTGTTATTCGGACTCTCACTTTGGATAAAGGGGTAACCTAATTACTAAGGGGCATCCCATTTCCAGGCAGTTGCTAATCGCACCCCTACTCTGGATAAGGGGCAACCATCTTCAACATTTCAAAAACCAGGTTTTTGGCGGGAAAATAGTGTAGTGAAGAACAGTTTTGGCAATCGTGATTTGGAGGAGTTTGAGGTCGATTAAACCTCTGATTTTCATAGGATAGACTCCTTATGGGTCTAGGAATCTGATATGGGTGTTTAAATCGATTAGACTGGGCTCAATCGACGGATTTTTCTCACAACATAAAATATGGAAAGTCACGTGTGTGACCTGTTTTAGGGAATTTTAGAGAGATTAAAGCGCTGTAAACCTTCCCAAAGATTTGTATCTATCTAAGGAAGAGTTTAGAATAAGAATGAAAGCTCAGAAACGCGTAGAAATTCTAAAACAAGAAATTGCCGCAACTTGGCCGTGAAGAGAAGGAAAGAGATTTTGGAAGATTTGGGAGAGATTTAATCGATATTTTTGATATAAATAGATGTCTTGGGTCATATAGAAGAGTTGTCGAGAGTTTGGGAACCTAAGGAGAGCCAGAGAAGAAGAAATCAGAGCTTTACCAAACTCTGTTTCTACTGCTGCTGCTGCTGAAGAAGAAGAACGCGAAGAACATTGACGCACGGTAAACAGTCGCAGAACAGTGTCGTTGTTTAACAGCTGAAGAACATTAAGTTGTGCAGGGCAGTCGTATTATAGGGTCTTAAAATCAGCGACAAAGCAACAGTTTTTCTGTAACCGTTCCATTGTAACAGCTGTTTTGCAACACCAATACCCTGTTGCAAACAGTCTGTGTTATTACTTTTCACTCTTTTGATCATCTTTTGAGCAACAAACACATATTTTAAGATCATGATTAATATGAGGAGCTAAACCCCATTGCTGAGGCGATAGAGGGATCTATTTTTCCAACAAAAAGTGGTATATTCTATTTTATCTTTTTATTTGCAATAATTGTATGATTATTTTCCTTGAACTATTATTGAATATGATTTTTATTTGAGTGAGTATTCTTAGTTTTAAGACTTTTGATGCTTCATACTTGGGATTTATAATTATTACTTTTGAAAATCTACTTTTTGCAATATTTTAGAATCAAATTAAATAATAAAATTGCATAAATATAAGTATTGGTTTAATCACTTTGAACTTGGAAAATAGTGGAATCTTAGCCTCAGTGTTTCTTTTAGTATTGATATCATCTTTGATTGAGTTTGCTATAATTTTTAATGAGTTTTCTATTTTAATATTAGAATTTAAGTCTAATTAATATCCTTCACAAGTCTGAGAATCGAACCACTTTTACCACTATCTACAAATCACATCATAATACTAATAGTCTTAGCTTTAATTTCCTCTGCCACACAAGAAGATATAAGACCTTCTATAACACTCAAATTCCAGGATTTAGTTTTCTGAATCTATAATATCTTTAACAAGCATATTAGGAAGCTGCTGACTAGAAACATTAACAATGGCAGACAGTGGAAAATTAGATAACCATGGATCAATCTATAAATCAACACCACCACCATCACCTATATCCCATATAATACAAGATTTGACCGCGTCTCTCCCTTTGAGAATGCTTTTCCAACAAAACAGAGCTGGACTTCTTACATTCACATTTCTAGAACTCACAATCAGAGAAGTATTTAGCCTTTAGAAGCTTCAAAACTTCTGAGTTTGGTTTAGTAAACACTCTATACACCATCCTAGCAAGAAGATACAAGTTATAAGACAACCAACTCCACTATTTACTTCTTTCACTTTCATCGTCCTCTATTCCATATTTTGGCATAACATGCTATGTAGCATCTTCCACGTGAACTATCTTTAATTTGAACAAAAGAGACAAGAACTCTCGCCTCAAATACCCTCATTCACTACTACCTTACATACAGATACAATTCCCAACACCAAGGTCCACTCGACCCAAACTGAAAGTACACTCAAACTTTAGCAAATATTTGCACCAACTGATTGCAACTTGTAAGACTTAACAAGTCTTGAAATACTGACTTCATATATTCTTCTAAGCAACAAACAAGGAAGCGAGACATCACCTACTGTCCCCAATATAGAAATTCACTTTGCCATATGCAGTCTTCTAACTATCAATGTTCTTACGAAACTCCAATTTTTCAAACGCAAGATCTTGCGCTTATATCTTCAGCTTTCCATAAGATTTATGCTCGATAAGAATCAGCATCTAATTCTTCTTTCATGGCATCACATTTCCACAAAAATGATGGTTCACAACCAGACTTTGCATTGCCACCAAGGTTTATGCATTCGAGAGAGATAAATTTAATATTGCATCAAACTGGCTACAATGAGACACCTTCAATTATATCAAACTGGATACAAAGGCCAACATAATCTTTGAGTTCATGAATCTACGCAAAATTCCAATTACAACACGTAATATACTATGTACTGATAACACTATGAATATATGCATTCCTAATGTATAATCTTCGCATACTTATGAGAAACATGGACTTAAACTTCTTACTTGCACCATAGAAATCGGCATACTTCTTAGTTTTTTCTTGCAATCACTAGATGGAGAATCACTAATATGTCATAGGCAGGAAGATCATTTATGATAAGGCATGTCACTAATGCAATACCTTTACATCACATGAGCACTTTCAAGTTACCTTATGCTACAATCAAATAAATGAACTCAACCCAACAGAACTTTTTGAGAAACAAGAAGTCAAACAGAGGTAAACATTTCATATCTTCGAAAGGTGTTAATAAACCCAAAGAAGAAAGAGGCTTAGGTTTCAGATATTTGGAGTTATTTAACATAGCTCTTTTAGCTAAATCTGCTTGGAGACTTTGTCCAGACAATTCTTCCATCTGTGCAAAATCTTTGAAAGAAAAGTGTTTCTCAATTGGAGAAATATTTGAAATCCAAAAAAGCAATAATTCTACCTGGTCATGGAGAAGCATCAGCAGTGAGCTTGAATTCATCAAGAAATACAGTTGTTGGAGTCTTGGAAATGGTCAAAAAAATTATGATTTGGAAGGACAGATGGATTGAACAATTGGAAGTTCCTGCAATACCTAAAGATAAAGTAGCTGATCATCTAAGTTATCTATATGTTCACCAACTTTTTTCTCAGACTGCTGGAAGTTGGGATTACAATCTCATCTTTCATCTTTTTGATAGAACTAAAACAGACTATATTCTCAATATATCAGTTCATCGTCAGCATGAAGATATATAGATTGATTTGGTCCTTAGAGAAAAATAGTGTCTTCATAGCCAAGTTAGCTTATCGGATAATGTTTGAGGAGGTAAATAGAAATAACTCAGTCGTGAAACGTATGAAATCTTTATTCAAAAGACTCAGTTTGCTTCGAAATGTGTTAAAGACACACTTCCTTCCAAGGATAAGCTTATACATTTCCTCAATGTTGAAGGCATACACCGCATTTTCTGTGATCAATGTACCGAAACGTCTTCTCACTGCTTTCTGGAGTGTGACACAGCCAAAAGAGCTTGGTTTGTTATTTTAGGCATACATAATTGGTCAAGTACTTACAAAATGAGCTTTGTGCCTTATTGGAAAAAATTCTTACTAAACAGATTCAAGAAGCTGAAGTCTGCAGAGTGATTATTGTAGCATGATCTTTTTGGAATGAATGTTGTGATAAAATAATCAACGGCAGTAATGTTACCACAGACACAATTATTCATAGATGCTGGAATGAGATTTTGTATTTCGAAAATAAGCCACAGATTGCTCGTAACTTAATTCCAGCTCAATCTCGTGTTGATCTGCAATGGAGTCCTCCGCCGAGAGGGTCTTTTAAGATTAACTATGATGGCTATTTCCTATATACAAATAAAATTGGGGGTATTGGTATAACTATTCGTTATTTTGCAGGTGTTCACAGGGGATCAAATGCTTCTACCTAGCTGCAGCAATTGGGACAGATCAAGCTAAATGTAAGGCATTATGGGAAGCTTAAGAAAGTTGTGGATGCTGTTAACAAAGCTTCATTCAGCGTATATTGTAGAATACATAATTTAGTTTTATAGATAAGGTGCTCTTATGTGCCTAAAGAGAAAAAGAAAGTTGCAGATATGTTGTCTAAATATGCTAGAATAGATAAACTTAGTGGTTTTTGGTTGTTGGAACCTCCTGGTAACATTTCTTATGTGCCTAAGGAGAAAAATAAAGTTTTAGAGCATTTATCGGTCGATCTTGCATGCGTTGCTATCTCAAGCATGTTTGTCAATGCTAGAGATCAAAACTATGAGTCTTGATTTCTAGCTTATTTAGATGTCTCAGACTAGGACATAGATTGTGTAGTTGAGCTTTAGACTTCACGGCGTTCATCTCTTGAAGACGAAGAACTACTAAGGGAGCTTGTGGAACTTCATCGACAAAAGGTATGTGGAGACTGAAATTATCTATCACTTGGAAATTCTATTTCTACTCTATCTCCTATATTGAGACATAAGTCGTGTTACAATATAGTTTTCTATTATACACATTTGATATTTCGAGCTGAGTTTATCTCACTTATATATTTGTCGGAATATGTGTTGGCAAGCTTTCGCTTAGGCCGAATTCATCTTACATTCATGACGAAAGTCCGAATAAGATCATATGAATATTTCCGAGTTACATCTTACATGGTTTGTGTGATACCGTCATTTGGTGTTGTCTTGGAATGTTTTATTATGATAATTTCAATAACTTGAAAATCGCTTTGACGAAAAATAGTTTGTGAACAACAACTATATAACGTCCTCTAAGAAGGTTTCAAGGATTGAAATAAAAGTTTAGAATCATGTAACCGTGTTTGGATATAAACATAGTGTGTTAATCACATTAGTGTACAAGTCCAAAACTGGGAACCTAAAGTACGCGTACCTGTACGCATACTTGTGGTTACGGATGTTTGGGAAAGTATGCGTACTCGTACGCATACCGGCGGAGATTTCACTTCCGTGAAAATCTGCTGGAGTTTGGAATGTGTTGAAGTATGCGCACCCGTACGTGTAATGGCGTAACCAAACTCAAATCCGGCTAATCAAGTATGTGTACCTGTTTGCGTACTTGAGTGGGTTATTTTCTAAAATCGGTTGTGTACATGAACTTAAACATTTATATAATAAGGAATGCAATCTTTGCAAACCGTGGCTATAATGTTAATGAATTGATTCGAGTGAATCAAATCGATTTTGTTTCGATTGTGTTCTTGTATACGTCTATGAGAATACAACAATTGAACGACTCATTAGCTAGTTTCATTTGAGTCATTTGAACTAGTTAGGAATAAGATGAATAGGGTTGATATGAGGGTTAATCATATGGCTAACTTCGGTTAACCATTGTTGAGCCAACATAGGTGTACACGTTTGGGTATGGTTACATAAACCTAAATGAGGGTACAATTCATTTGTGTGTAACAAACTAAGTTCGATCTAACGGTTGAAAGATACTATCTTGGTTGAATCAAGTTTTTCATCTAACGGTAAATATTGAATACTTTGTTACCAAGGTAACTTAGATTGCAAATTCTGATTTTAAAACTATATAAAGGAGAACTCTAACAACTGGGAAACCTAATCCCCACACCTTCTTTGTGTTACTAGTTGCATAAGCTAGAGTCAATTCTCCTTTAAACTTAAGTTTTCCTAAACCTTGTTGTTTAACGACTTGAAATACTTCATTGGGATTGTGAAGCCTGACCCAATTATTTCTCTTGTAGTTGCGTGTTCTGATCTTGGCCAATTCTATCGTTTGAGTATTATCTTCTCTAAGATTTTCTCGAGATTAATTTCTCTGATAGGAAAGATAAAACGTGACCACAAACATCTTCGTCTCATCATTTGTGATTCCACAATATCTAGTTTCACAATCATACGATTTAGATTATTGTGAGGTGATTGATAATACTGAGCTGTTCTTCGGGAATATAAGTCTGGTTTATCAATTGGTTCATGTTCACCTTGATTTATCAAAAGACGTAACAAAAACTCTTGGGTATTTCTGTGGGAGACAGATTTATTCAATCCTATAGACTTTTCTGTGTGAGACAGATTTTTTTATCAAGTCTTCGACTTTGGGTCGTAGTAACTCTTGGTTGTGGGTGAGATCAACTAAGGGAATCAAGTGTGTAGTATCCTACTGGGATCAGAGACGTAAGGAGCGCAACTGTACCTTGAATCAGTGTGAGATTGATTAGGGTTCAACTACAGTCCAGTCCGAATTTCATTGGTATTAGGATAGTGTCTATAGCGGCTTAATACAGTGTGGTGTTCAAATTGGACTAGGTCCCGGGGTTTTTCTGCATTTGCGGTTTCCTCTTTAACAAAATTCTGGTGTCTGTGTTATTTCTTTTCCGCATTATATTTTTTTATATAATTGAAATATCACAGGTTGTTCTTTTAGATCAATCAATTAGAATATCCAACCTTTGGTTGTTGATTTACATCGATTGACACTTGAACATTGGTCTTTGGTACCGTTCAAGTTGTTTCACATAATATATAATCAGGCTCGCGTATTTATATCTGTTTGATTTTCTGATTACATTATGAAACAAAGATATTAAAATCTTTTATATACTTTACTCTAGATTGAGTCAGACTGTCTAGTTGATTCTCTAGAAAGTGTATTAGAGTAAGTCCTCTCAGACTGTCAAACGAATTGTTGGGTGTGGTTGTTAAACCCCCCAACTTTTTCAATTGGTATCAGAGCAGGAAAACATTATAAACCTAATAAGTTTGTGTTTGACTGGTCCTAAAAGCTTTATCCTCATGGGAAATTTCTTTGGGAAACTTGCTCTTGGCATCTGTAACGCACACCAGAATTCCTTGAAGACTGTTCAGAGATTTTTACGGACTAGACTTTTTAGTTCTCATGAAAATCTAATTCCATCTAAGAATTTGGAAAACTTAGGTGGTAAAAATCAATCTAAAGGAAAAAAATTAAATGTTCTTCTAAGAAATGGAAGTCAATAAAACGTTCCTTACGCTCAAGGTTATGAAATCTCACCAGATTAACTCTTAATTTGTTTGATGAGTACCATCGTGATAGATTAATTGACAAAGATCTATTTAGAGCATTTGAAAACATTTTTAGGTTCTTAGAAAAACTTAATGCGATTAAGAATAAGAATCGCTCTGATAAAAAATTTGTACATGTCAAATCATGGAATCATGATGTACGAACTAAACTTGTTGAGAACATGAGTAGGTCCAATAAAACCGGTTCTTGTGTTTTTGATACAGGTTCAGGCTATCGGAAAAATCTTCCTTCCAGTATTATGAAAAGGAAGTTAGGAAGCTCTGATAACCCAGATTTTCATATCACTAGTACTATTCACGAATTGCAATCGTAAATGGTGCATGAGAGCCGCTCTGCCTATCTTTCCACTTGGTAACATGTTTGGATCACCCCATCTGTATATATCTTGAGATGAGGCAATAAACGGTTTGATTTCTCTGTACTTTGGTTAATAGTTTGCTTTCTACCGCACCATCTTTCTTCACATCTCTGTACATGTGCGTGGTGCATAACCTTGGTGTTTAACTTCCAAAAATCCTACTTTTCTTTTGTGGGTCGCGGTTCAGAAACGAGTCCAAGCCCACTTTTGGGTATATAAAGGAGCGATACGCGTACCTTATTTCTCCTCCCATCTTGTCTGTGTACGTGAACATTATAGGGTTCATGTATTTCCACTATTAAAACTCCTTTTGAAAAAGTTAAGAGAAAGGGGTTCTCAAGGTCCACTCCAGGTAAGTATTCTCTACTTTCTTCTTTCCAATTTATAAATCTCATGGTGAATTTCAAGGGTTCAAAAGGATTTTCAAAATATTTGGGTTCCTCATCTTCTAGCATGGATTTGCCTATAGATCAAAATTCTCTTAGAATTAGTTTTGTTAATGATTCTTGTGGTCAATTTTTTGAACGAATTTCATCAAATGTATTTATTCTTGAAAAGAAATTGGATTTTTCTAGTGGACATAAAGAGGATTTAATTATTTTTTTGAAAAATTCAAGCTTGGAAACATCTTTGATGGTCTTGGTGAAGGTTTTGACACTCTTACAAGATTTTTCCATGCAAATATCCATGATGTTAATCATAATGATTTGGAATTCAAAACCATGGTTCATAGACAAAGGATTCATGTAACTAGAGAGTTAAATTCAAGAATTACTAATATTCCCCTTGGGAATTTTCACCTTCCAAGACCTTTTCATGAACGTCCTTCTTATGAAACCATCTTCATTGGTCTATGTGGTAAGAGTGTTGTTTGGAATGAAGGAAAGTTTCCTACTAATCATCTTAGTCTTGCTTTGATGTCCTTTGGTAAACTTGGTATATCTAATATTTGTCCCTCCACGATTTAGAATTCTAGTTGGAGCCATGAGTTTGCAGAATTGGTCTATTTTCTTGGGTTGGAATCTCGATGTCTCGACATTTGTGGGTTTATCATACATCAAATTTTGTCAGACTTCTTCCAACAAGAATCTAGGATTTCCTTGCTTGATTGAGCAAATTTGTCGCTCCTACTCTATATAACCGATTGGAAATTCTTTAGGTACTCCCAAGTTGGTCCGCCCTTGCACCTTTAATCGGATGGAGGAAAATTGAAAAGAAGAGGGTACCCAAATATACCTCAAACTAAAACTTTTCCACCTATAAGTCCTATCTCCGAACTTTCTCCGAAAGTGATTGTCTATGGACTGAGTCGGGACAATACAACAAATCGGTTCACACTTCGTGTGATCGTCTATGGATACAAGATCGAGACAATACAACAAGAAAGTATGTTTACTTAATAAAAGGTTCGGACTTAACCAAACACAATAGGATTACTTATCAAGTAAATAGGAATTAACGTTTGTGTAATTTACTTTAAATTATAATAACAACAATTATAATTGCGGAAAATAAAAGTAAATGACACAACAAGATTTTGTTAACGAGGAAACCGCAAATGCAGAAAAACCCGGGACCTTGTCCAGAATTAAATACTCTCAGGATTAAGCCGCTATACAAAATCAAACTAACTTCGTATAGTTGAGACCAAGCAACTAAACCTATAGTTCACCTAGTTCCTTCTGTATTCCCACACCTCCGACCTGTAATAAGTTACGTACTTGGAACAATTCCTTTGGTTCGTATTACAAAAAATAAAGGAATAACAAATCTGTTTGGTATCAACTCTCTTCAACCAAGTGATGTGAGTTCGACAAAAGTCTCTTCTGTTTATCTCAATAAACTCCTTTGTCAGGTTCTAAGATCTATCTTATTATCAACTACAAAGTAATTTCTAAGATTTTGCAATCAATACTTTTAATCACAAAGAATTGTATTGATGCCGATCTACACAATTAATCAATCTAATCTACCACTAGGATAACAGATCATAGTTGGATCCTCTTTTACCGAAACAAGTAATGTCCACACCAAATATTATGAAATCAGATCAGAAATCTTCAAAGTCTTCTTTGTCTTCAAGTATTCTTAGATCTTCAATAAACACCTCCACACAATCAACTTGAATTTCTTGTGATCAATCATGCACAGAACAGAGTCTGTTAACAATGGATTATCACAAGACGTCTTTAGATATACAAACAGTATAAAGATCCCCGTCGAAACTTCGATCTAGTTTGAGTAAATCTTATATCAGAAGAGAAGATTTTCAAGCATAAACAAACTAGGTGCAATCACATTTCAACCACCATTAGCCAATCAAATCAATCGAAAACAAAAGATAAACCGCAATTATCTAGTTTCCCACCAACGGTACTAATAGAGCTTCTCAATCCCAATGAAGTCTTTATATTGAGTGGTTGTAAGAGATTTTGCCTAATTAGGTTACTCTCCTCTCCGAATAGGCGGCTTCACCAGTATCAGTTCAACTGAGATAGTTTTTATTGTCTACGAGGATTAGTTTGCTCGTAATGCAGACTTTCATATTTATAGACAAAGGAAGTTTGGACACCAAGGAATTTCCAAAACCGAAAATATTTTCAAGATATGGAATATATTCCAGATTCAGTTTCCATAATTTCTGGAAATGCTTTGTCCAAATATTGACCGAAAATCTCTTGGAAAATCTCCAACTAGTAAATGCACATTATTAATTTTTATTTTCCTAAAATAAAATTAAAAACCTTAAATAAAATATTTTCAATTTATTTTATTCGGTTCGGGAATTTCTTCCTTTAGCTATTAAGGAATAACTTTGAACAATCAAAGATTAGCGTTACTGCACGTGTTCAAAGTATGTCGACATCCTTACTTTGTAAGTCATCTTTCATACTTACAGTCTTGAAACCGATTTGCCACACTTCCAAACAAGTTTAGAATTGGTTCATTTGACTTTCAAGAACTATGTGATTGATCAAGAACACTCAATCACCAAACATGGGTTTCACGGTTCTACCAAAACAAGTTTCGGTTCTGCCTCCATGTGAGTACTGTGCATAGTCACACTAGTTACCAAAATTCGGTTGACTAGGTAATAGGATCGTTTCCCCACATATATATGGTATCTAACTTGTAATTGTTGCACATGTCCATAGGATCGGTTCCCCTTTGCCTTAAACCATGTTGCACATGTCCATAGGATCGGTTCCCCTTTCTACTAAAAACTTGTTGCACCTCATACAAGGATCAATTCCCCTTTGTGATAGGTTTCACCTCTTAATAGGATCGGTTCCCCTTTACCCAGAGTGGGTCATACCAATAACACAAAATCGATCATACCATCTCAGGTGATTACTTAAGATCGGTTTCACTAATAAAAGTCATACCAATACAAAAGTCAACCTTTGTGAATAGTTTTACCAAGAACATAAACAAGTCATGAGCGGTTATACTAATCACACATATTGGTAGTTCAAAAGATATGCAATGAATAATAATACCAATAATTCCTGGCGATTTCTCTTTCGATTCACAAAATAAGTTCATGAATTTACTTCCTTAAAACAAATGTAAAACATTATTTCCTAGGATGAAATCTTCACCTTATACCCATACAAAATCACAATAGCATTCAAATGATTATGTCGATGTCTTATATACAAAGTTTAATGGTTAAGCAATAAACCTCGTATTATATTCCTTAATACTATGTCTATCTAGAGTTCAATCATTCATGCTTCGCAGTTTTTTTTCAATATGAACGACTTGAAAGATACATTAGGGAATGAAACAGTTCAAGTCAAATATCACTAACCTCAAGTGGAAGGATGATGTTTTCGTTGTAGCTCTTTGCTTCTTCACTTCTTCAAGTCTTCTCAATACTTGTAATGTCTCATATCCTAATATTTTAAAGATAACATATACGAAGTTGACTCTAGTACATAATCAAGCGACTCTTTAAATGAGTTTTGGCTCACTAAAATATGACAACCAAACTTGACATACCAATGCTTGGTGGGTTCAACCGAGCTATGATCTAACAATCTCCCCCTTTGTCAATTTTAGTGACAAAACTCTTACATCATATGGATAAACAAATTACAAGAATTCATTGCACATACGCTTGATTCTCGAATTCAACAACACAATAACCTGTATACATTCAATCCATAAATGCCGTTGTTGACATTATAATAACAAAGCTAATACTCCCCATAAAGGTAAGATAGGTATATTTTCAATCCGCATGTCTTTGTCATTCGTATCATATGATATGTTGTTCCCCCTTAGTCTGTGCTTTCACTCTTTCGTTAGATAAACGTTTAAGCACCAATGTCCTTTCCCTAGTGATACCAATCAATATAAATCAATACCAGTATCACTTGTTTGCTCCATATATTTCTCCCTCTTTTTGTCACAAAATTACAAAGAAACGAAAAAATAAAGGACAAACTGAAAGAATCTTACAAATCTCAAAAGACTTGAAACCTATAGAGTTAAGCACGAGGGTTCCACACACCATTTAACCAATATCAAAACCGAAACTACAAAGTAGTTTTATTTTGATATGTTACCAAGGAAACAATTGCCCGAAATAATTTTCCCTAATAGTTTAGCAAACCAAAAAATCAACTACGCACCTTAGTTCCTTTGCTAAACCGATTGTACAAAAACAATCGCTTGTTCGATAAGTCCAAAATAAAGATAACTCTATTTTTCTCATCAGGTTCTAATTATCCATATAACTTAGACCTTTAACTTTTAAACAAGACAAGTACTAGGTTAGTTAACTAGCATTTCTTGTTAAGGCATTCGATTAGACTTGAATAACTGAAACCTCCGCTTTGATAAGTCTAACTAAGATTAGAATTAACTTAGTTTCTCTTATCCAGAATCGAATTGGACTAAACAATTCACCCCGTAAACCCTTTCTTTCGTTAATCCATAAATAATTCATAAAAACCAAATAAATTAACTTGCACAATTATTCACCTCAACCTGAAGCAATTGAAACAACATAAACATTAAAGCACCGCAATTGCACCGAAATTTTGTAAGCCTAAACAATTAATACCAAAAAATAAAGCAAGATAACAATAGTTTTCCTTAACCGGAACCAATTGAATCACACACACATCCATACACAAATAATGGAATAAAACATCAATTGTACCGAAATTTTGTTAAGCAAAAGCAATAAATATATGCAATAAAATCAGGCTTTTCTTAAACAGGAAAACGATTAACTAACAAACTTCTTACCTCAAATTGCGCATCCACTTCTCCAATATGTTTGCATCTTCTTCCAGAGAGAATTGATATCGAAATATCATTATATTGTCATCCTTATGCAAAACAAAAGAATAACAACAACCAACCTTTACCATAGAAAGGTTGAAAACCCCGAAACACGTATGCTTTTATGCTAAACCAAACTATTCAACATATTGTGACTTTTTCATGTATTGTTTTTATCAGAACCCCTCACGATCCTTTGATAAAGCCTACCAACATGGGCTAGAACTTAATCTTGCTAAATCAAAAAGTCATCCAAACCATAAGGGTTCACAACATATGAGATCGGATATCAAGGTTAGAAAAACGAAATCAAACATCCCATAAACATATATAGCAATAAGATAAGGCATTCAAGCACAGGCTATGTAAATCAAAAACTATCACAAGAAAAATTATACATCAAATAATTTTATTCATAATAAACCTATTACAATCATTGAAAAATCAAAAATTGATGTCTATTTTTCTTGGATTAAGAATTACAGGGTATAACTTAATCTCTAGTGGTGCTCTTGTTGTTCACTGAGGTTTCTTAAGTGTTCAAACTTTTGATTCATAATAGTTTTATTCATGATAGACCTACTACAATCATTGAAAAATAAAAAATTGATGTATATTTTTCTTGGATTAAGTATTACAGCATATAACTTAATCTCTAGTGGTACTCTTTTTGTTCACTGATGTTTCTTCAGTGTTCAAACTTTTGAAACATGTATCAAGAGACTTGTCTGCAACCACTTCCTGTTTATCAATCTTTTCAACTTGAACCTTCATATCAGCAATATCAGCTTTTGTTTCCTTAATCTTATCCTTGAGCCAGTCCTGATTTCGAACTGTTATTATGAGATTGATTCTTATTTCTTCAAAACCTTGGATATAGTCAATCATACTATCAGACCGAATCCACTTGGTTTTGGTTGGATGTTGTAGGTTGTAAGCCAACAGACATGACTCATCTTATGATCCAACTGAACTATCAGAATCATAATCAGACATGATTTTTGATATGTTTTTCTTATTCCTCTCTGCATTGATTCCTTGACAATCTTTAACCTTTTGAGCTTCCTCCTTGTTATCCTTTGTGATACTGCGAGTTATTGGAGACATGCTCGGTTATATAAATAAGGATTGATCAGGGTTTCAATAATACAGGCAAGAGATAGTTTCCCTTTAAGAAGAGACAACTCTCAGACCGAAAATATCAGAAAATCCGAAAATATTATAGAAACATATTTCATTTCCTTTGTCCGAACTTCTCATGATGTAAGGTTTATTAAAATTCGAAAATTCTCAATAAAACCTATTTTTAGAAGAACATGATAAACATGAACAATTTTTTAGACAGTCATGGATTCGCAATAATCCATAAATTGTCACAGATTTTTCTGAAAAAACTCTTACACATAAAACAAATGTTAGCTTGTTTTATTGTGCTTTTCTCATCCATAAATAAGAGCTCGGAAGGGGATGAGAGTGCATAATTTTGATACAACTAATTTGTATCGGAGTAATCTTTTCCCATCTTACATCGAGTATCAGAAACAAAGTTAATGTTTCTCTTCGGGAATTTCCCAAAATAATTTCTCCCAAGACGATGATCTTTTATAACTCTAGAGATATGATCATGAGGAGAAACTGTACTGACGTGAAACTTTTCAGAGATAGATAAATCTCTCTTAATTCTTTCAATGAGATTTTCATATGATTTTCTCATTCTAGGGACTTCCTTATGATCCACATCAGTGATATTATCTGAAATAATTATCAGGAATTCCTGATTGTTTGTTTTGGCAGAGATTCTCTCTTTCCCTTTCTTCTGGAGTCGTTCTTCATCAAAACTATTGTTTCGATATGGGTGAGGAGGAACCTTTTCCAGAAGCGATTATCAACTCTTTTTTCTGATTCTTTTGAGTTGATCTTATCGGGTAGTGGTATAATCTGTCTTTTTACTAAGGAATGGTATTTTAGTTTTTTAAGACAAGAAACTTCTTTCAATATTTATACCACCGTATATTGAAGAAGTATATGTTTCCTGTCAAGTGACTGAAAATTGTATTCCTTAATATCATCATCACGGAATCGGTTCAAAGTTTCCTTTGCACAAGATTTCGTTTGATCATCACTAGATAGAGAATATGGTTTCTTATCCTCTTCTAACCTGATGTAGTTAAGTAAACTACCATCATCTTGATCTATTTCAGATTAAACCGGTTTTATCACAGTCTGTAAAAGCAGAGCAAGGACTTTTGGTTTCCTCATATCAGAAGAAATCACAACAGCATCATTAGTCAGAGTCATATGATGTGTATCTGATAGGAAAGAGCTTCTCGTTTGACAGAGAGATCCATATTCTCTTTGGACAGACTATTCAGTTGAATGTCTTTATCTCTGATCTCCTATTTAAGAAGATTTGACTTTGTCTTTAATATTAGTACTTTAGAAGACAAAGATTTTATAGGCTTTAGAAGTTTTACCAACTCTTTATCAGCATCTTCTCTTTCATCAGAGATAGACATAGATGTTTTCGCAACTCCTGGATCATGAGTCAACGAAGTAGTAACATCTTAAACTTTTGATTATTCATACTCTTGCATAACGTTAACTGAATCAGACATGGATTCAATTCTTATAGGTTGGATCGCACCAAACACAGATTATTAGATCTTTCCTTGTTTGCCTGCTCTGATACCAATTGAAAAGACGGGGGTACCCAAATATACCTCAAACTAAAACTTTTCCACCGGTAAGTCCTTTCTCCGAAAGTGATTGTCTATGGACTGAGTCGAGACAATACAACAAATCGGTTCACATTTCATGTGATCGTCTATGGATACAAGATCGAGACAATACAACAACGAAGTATGTTTACTTAATAAAAGGTTCGGACTTAACCAAACACAACAAGATTAATTATCAAGTAAATAGGAATTAACATTTGTGTAATTTACTTTAAATTATAATAACAACAATTATAATTGCGGAAAATAAAATTAAATGACACAGCAAAATTTTGTTAACGAGGAAACTGCAAATGCATAAAAACTCCGGGACCTTGTTCGGAATTGAATACTCTCAGGATTAAGCCGCTATACAAAATCAAACCAACTTCGTATATTTGAGACCAAGCAACTAAACCTATAGTTCACCTAGTTCCGTCTGTATTCCCACACCTCCGACCTGTAATAAGTCACATACTTGGAACAATTCCTTTGGTTCGTATTCCAAACAGTAAAGAAACAACAAATCCGTTTGGTATCAACTCTCTTCAACCAAGTGATGTGAGTTCGACAAAAGGCTCTTCTGTTTATCTCAATAAACTCCTTTGTCAGGTTCTAAGATCTATCTTATTATCAACTACCAAAGTAATTGTTAAGATTTTGCAATCAATAATTTTAATCACAAAAAATTGTATTGATGCCGATCTACACAACTAATCAATCTAATCTACCACAAGGATAGACCGGTTATAATTGGATCCTCTTTTACTGAAACAAATATTGTGCACACCAAAGATTATGAACTCAAATCAGAAATCTTCAAAGTCTTCTTTGTCTTCAAATCTTCTTAGATCTTCAATAAACACCTGCACACAATCAACTCGAATCTCTTGTGATCATTCGCGCACAAAACGGAGTCTGTTAACAATGGATTATCAGAAGACGTCTTTAGATCTACACACAGTCTAAAGATCCCCGTCGAAACTTCGATCTAGTTTGAGTCAATCTTACATCAGAAGAGAAGATTATCAAGCATAAATAAACTAGGTGTAATCAAATTTCAACCACCGTTAGTCAATCAAATCAATCAAAAACAAAAGATAAACCGCAATTATCTAGTTTCCCACTAACGGTACTAATACATCTTCTCAATCCCAAAGAAGTCTTTAAATTGAGTGTCCATAAGAGATTTCTCCTAATTAGGTTACCCTCGTCTCCGAATAGGAGGCTTCACCAGTAGCAGTTCAACTGAGATAGTTTTTACTGTCTATGAGGATTAGTTTGCTCGTAATGCAAACTTTCATATTTATAAACCAAGGAAGTTTGGACACCAAGGAATTTCCAAAACCGAAAATATTCTCAAGATATGCAATATATTCCAGATTCGGTTTCCATAATTCCTGGAAATGCATTGTCCAAATATTGACTAAAAATCTCTTGGAAAATCTCCAACTAGTAAATGCACATTATTAATTTTTATTTTCCTAAAATAAAATAAGAAACCTTAAATAAAAGATTCTCAATTTGTTTTATTCGATCTGGGATTTTCTTCCTTTAGCTACTAAGGAATAACTTTAAACAATTAAAGATTAGCCTTACTGCACGTGTTCAAAGTATGTCGATGTACTTACTTTGTAAGTCCTCTTTCATACTTACAATCTTGAAGACGATTTTCCATACTTCCAAACAAGTTTAGAATTAGTTCATCTGACTTTCAAGAACTATGTGATTAATCAAGAACACTCAATCACCAAACATGGGTTTCACGGTTCTACCAAAACAAGTTTCGGTTCTACCTCCATGTGAGTACTGCGCGCAGTCACACTAGTTACCGAAATTCGGTTGACTAGGTAGTAGGATCGGTTCCCCACATATATATGGTATCTAACTTGTACTTGCTGCACATGTCCATAGGATCGGTTCCCCTTTGACTAAAAATGTGTTGCACATGTCCATAGGATCGGTTCCCCTTTCTTCTAAAAACGTTTTGCACCACATACAAGGATCGATTCCCCTTTGTGATAGGTTACACCTCTTACTAGGATCGATTCCCCTTTACCCAGAGTCGGTTGTTAGAGCATTGCTCGGTTGAACCCACCAAGCGTTGGTATGTCAAGTTTGGTTGTCATATTTTAGTGAATCAAAACTCATGTTAAGAGTCGCTTGATTATGTATTAGAGTCAACTTTGTATAGGTTAGCTTGAAAGTCTTAGGATATGAGACATTACAAGTATTGCGAAGTCTTGAAGACGTGAAGAAGCAAGGAGCTACAACGACAACAATCATCCTTCCAGTTGAGGTTAGTGATATTTAACTTGAACCGTTTCTTTACCTAACGTATCTTTCAAGTCGTGCGCATTTAAAAATATAACTGCGAAGCATATTTGAACTCCAGATAGTATTAAGGAATACAATACGAGGTTTATTGCTTAACCATTAAACTTTGTAGATAAGACATCACCATAATCATTTGAATGCTATTGTGATTATGTATGGGTATGAGGTGAGGATTTCGTCCTAGGGAACAATGTTTTACATGTGTTCTAAGGAAGTAAGTTCATAAACTTGTTTGTGAACCGAAAAGGGAATTGCCAGGTGTTATTGGTTTTGTTATTCATTGCACATCTTATGAACAACCAATATGTGTGATTGAGTATAACCGCTCAAAACTTGTTTTTGTTCTTGGTAGAACTATTTATAAAGGCCTGACTTATGTATTGGTATGACTTTTAGTAGTGAAAGCGATCTTAAGTAATCACCTGAGATGGTATGATCAGGTTTGTGTTTTGTATGACCAAATTTGGGAAAGGGGAACCGATCCTAGTAAGAGGTGCAGTACATCACAAAGGGGAACCGATCCTTGTATGGGGTACAACAAGGTTTATAGCAGATAGGGGAACCGATCCTATGGACATGTGCAACACGTTTTTAGGGAAAAGGGAACTGATCCTATGGACATGTGCAACACATATAAGTTAGATACCATAAATATGTGGGGAACCGATCCTAGTACCTAGTCAACCAAATTTTTGAAAGATAGTATGACTATGCACATTACTCACATAGAGGTAGAACCGAAACTTGTTTTGGTAGAACCGTTAAACCCATGATTGTGATTGAATATTTGTTTGATCAATCACATAGTTCTTGAAAGTCATATGAAAAACTTGTTTGGAAGTGTGGAAAATCGGTTTCAAGGTTGTAAGTGTGAAAGAGAACTTACAAAGTAAGAATGTCGACATACTTTGAGCACGTGCTGTGAATGTTTATTTCTTTAATTGTTCAAAGATATTCCTTAACAACTAAGGGAAGAGAATCCCAGGATCGAAACATAAGTAAGTTAAGAATCTTTTAATTAAGGTTATTAATTTCATTTTGTAGGGAAATTCCAGAATTAGTAATGTGTATTTACTAATTATATTTTCCTAGAGATTTCGATCGTTATTTTTTGACAGAGTATTTCCAGGAATTATGGAAATCGAATTTGTGCTTTAATGAATATCTTGAGAATATTTTCGGTTTTGGAAATTCTTTGGTGTCCAAACTTCCTTGTATATAAATACTTGAAGTTTTCCTTTCTAGCAAACTAATCCTTCGTAACAACAGACTTCCTCTTTTGTTGTTTTTACTGGTGTAGCCGCCTATTCGGAGAGGAGAGTAACCTAATTAGGAGAAATCTCTTACGGCCGCTCAGTTTAAAGTCTTCTTTGGTATTGAGAAGCTCTAGCGTGTACTGTTGGTGGGAAACTAGATAATTGCGGTTTATCTTTTGTTTTCGATTGATTTGATTGACTAACGGTGGTTGAAATATGATTGCACCTAGTTTGTTTATGCTTGAGGATCTTCTCTTCTGATATAAGATTCACTCAAACTTTTTCAGAGTTTCGACAGGGATCTTTAGACTGTTGTTAGATCTAAAGACGATCTTGTGATAATCCATTGTTAATGGACTACGTTCTGTGCATGATTGATCACAATAGATTCAAGTGATTGTGTGCAAGTTTTTATTGAAGATTAAAGAAGATTTGAAGACAAAGAAGATATTGAAGATCTGACTTGGGTTTATAATCTTTGGTGTGCACAATACTTGTTTTGGTAAAAGAGGATCCAATTAGTAATCGGTTTATCCTTGTGGTAGATTGGATTGATTAATTGAGTAGATCGGCATCAACACAATTCTTTGGATTAAGAGTGTTGTTGGCTTAATCTTAAACGATTACTTCGTTAATTGAACATAAGATAGATCTAAGGACCTGATGAAGGAGTTTATGTTAAGATAAACGGAAGAGCCTTTGTCCGACTCATATCACTTGGTTGAAGAGATTTGATACCAAACAGATTTGTTGTTCCTTTACTGTTTGGAATACGAACCAAAGGAATTGTTCCAAGTATGCGACTTATTTATAAGTTGGAAGCGTGGGTGTTGATGGTGGTTTTTAGTGCAGGGAGAAAATTGTAAAACCCTGTATTTAAATGCGTTGTCATCATGCAAAGGAAAAAAGCCATTTGAAAATGATGAGTGTTAAAACCTCTTTACTTACACATGTATTAGAAAACTCAGTATATATATACATATATATATATATATATATATATATATATAATTCATTCAGAATGATGCGCATAGTAGTAATCCCAAGTATTTTGTGAATTCTATTTTATGCTAGCATTATTAACTAATGCATGACTCCCTGATACTTTTCCGTGCTATGTTCCCAGCCGAACTCTCAATACTGACATGACATGACGACCAATGCTCACTCTCAGCAGAGTAGCATGAATCTCATGAAGTGCTAGTATTGGGATATGCAAAAAAATACTCATACAAGTTACATCTCTCTGACAAAGAGATCAATGCGTTCACACATTTTTAATTAAAGTTAGTGTAATTGAACACAGATTTATTCTGAAAGAACGTCTAGAATGTTAACGCCAGTCTCAGAAACAATCACGGCCACACAACTTGGCCACACGATTTAACTAGCCTAGCCAAAACCTGGAAGGAATAGGCGATCACCGTGATGGCCACCGGAGGGCCCACTAATGCCCCAACCGGTTGAACACCACACATACTTCCCTAGCGCCTCCAAATTCCAACCTAAAGAGGGGTGGCCGCGCTGTTTTGGGAGAAGCTCGAATGAGCATAGACTGTTCAATGCAGTCTTAAAACCATTACAACCATCCAACTTCGCCAGCCTGGTTGGACGGATTAGATCATCCCATGAATGATTAGGGAAGCGCTAACGTACACATTGGCGGACCCACTTTTTCCTCACCCGATCGGATTTCTCACGGTGAAGCCATGGAGCAATGAAACGTTTGCTCAAACCATGGCAGGCGTGATGCTTCAAAGGGTCGCGGAAGTCCACTAGTGTCTTGAATCGATCACAACCATACAACTTAGCCAGCCTATTTGGATGGCTTATATTGCATTTAGGATCATCAGGAAGGTGCACATGTGTTCACTGTCAGGCCAACATTAGCCCCACGTGATTGATATCCCCAAAGAAGGCCAACAGCATGTCAAACCGCTCGGTCGAAGTCACGCGGGCGTGGCTGTTTCAAAACCTTAATTAGGGTTTGCGGTAATACACATCTATCGTAAATTGATCGTGACCATCCATCTTCACCAGCCTAAATGGACGGTGTAGATATAGATTCAAGAGGTCCCAAGGATGCCAATGTGATCGTTGTAATCCCACCTTTGCGTGTGACCGACCGGCCTATGCAGACTAGGGACCGGCGCCTCGAAACGCACGCCCCAAAGGTGGCATGCCACACGACTTTTAAACTCTTTGCGACAATATATTTCTGTCGCAAATCGATCATGTCCACTCTTCTTTGATGGTCAAATTGAGTGGCTTAGATCGAATCTTTGTGGGACCGAGAGGTGAAGGCATGCACGCCAGTGAGCCGTCTTCACGCATGCCCGATCGGCCCACCCAAAAAATAGCGCCAATGCTTGGATTCGATCAAGCGAAAGAGGGATGCTTGCGCATCTCTAAAAAACCCTAAATCCATCAACGACAGTAAACATGTTCCGTAAATCATCTCGTCCGCCCAACTTTGCCATCTTGGTCAGACGGCTTGGATTAATAGATAGGCGATCGATGAAACATCTCAATGATTAGCGTCTGCCACTCTGTACAGGGAGTGATCGACTAGATGGTGGCCCAACCATGTGTCCTCCAAACGATCACTCGAAGATGGTTGGACGTGCTGCCATTTAAAGACGCTTAATCCGCGACTTGTTCAATCAAGCTTTAAAACAACGATGCTTCATACATATCGATTGTTTTGAGATGCTTGCTTAAAAGCGATGCATTACATGCATCGAGCATACACGATATTTCATGAATATCAATTTCATAAATAATTTAGTTATTTAACCTGATAGCACCGTATGTTATTTCTTGTGGTGGGTCCCACGACTCGACCCACTCATTCGGGACATCAAACATGTCACAAACTGGGGATACTTACTGGGGTATTGGTCTGGCGGTTTACAGCGTGCGGCGTGCCACGCGCCCATTACGAGAACGTATCAGGAGGCATGAACGGTTAATAATGATGAGGGAAGTGGGAAAAGGCGTGATCGTGTGACAATCACCTACACGACCCCACTACTTCATCACTCAACTTCCTCCACTTCCTACGAGATGAGGATTGCGCTCAAATGACTTGTATAAATAGGTTCTTCGACCTATTTCCAAGGGGGACAGAAAAACTAAGTGTTGTCACAGTATCCAGAAAACACCCAGAACTAATAGCTTACATTGTGCAAGCCAGTTCAACAATCTGATACAAGTCATAAATAGCTAACACCTTCACAATCTCAACACCTTCTTCGCTTCCCTTCCTAAGATCAAACCTTCTCCTTCACCTTGTGACCGAATTGAATCTGGAAAAACCATTTCTTGGTTTACGCAAGAGTCTTACAGATTGATTTATCGAAACTAAAAGCATTCACGGGCAGTGCATTTGTTTAGGGTTTGAACTCGTTTCTCATCAACACACCCCAAATTACCATAAACAACAGAATCAGTTTTTACCCCAAAACAACTAGCAACCACAGCGGGAGATTAATCTCTCGGTTGCAAGATCAAATTTCAATTCATTTATATTTTCTTGAAATTCAAAATGGTTGGTCCTAGGATCAATGCAACTCCAAACTCCGAGCGGGATCCTTCAAATGTTGACGTTCATCCTTCTGGCGTTATATCTGACCGCACGGCTAATGGAGAAATTATGACCCTGGTAGAATTGGCTCGAATACAGGAAATACATATGAGGAACATGGAAGTAATGAGAGAGATGATAGAAAACGTACTCAATTTCCTCATCAAGCTCACACCGGATTTAAGTGACTTCCCGGCTCCAGAGATTCCAACGATGATGACTATCTCTTCAACAGATGACCGTCCTCAAATCAATAGCTTCACCACTAACCAACGGCCAGTGGACCAGGAGGCGGCTTCTTTAGTGGAAAGTTTGTGTGAACTTCTGCACCTCTCAAAGGACTAACGAGTGGAAACGTTTGCTGTGATCAATCAAATATCTCTGGACGCACGTTTGACCCCTTCGCGCAATCAAGCCTTGGAAACATCGGAGGTTTCCATAAAAATGTCACGTTTACCGAAGATGACATGATGGCAGAGGAGGATCACAATAGAGCCTTGCATGTTACTGCACGTATCAAGGGTTCAGAATTCAAAAGAGCTCTTAAAACTCTCAGGACATCCAGGATTCGACCAGACAAATTCACACGGAAGCCTACTACGATGACGGACTTCGAAGGAAACCAAACCAATACATACGGGTATGTTAATCTGAATATATCAGTAGGACCTATCCAGTCGAAAGTAAAATTCGAAGTGATAGAGAAAGAACCAGACTACCATATGATACTGGGAATACCATGGATTCACGCTAATAAGATCGTCCCATCGACCTATCATCAATGCCTGAAAGCCATGCTGAATGAAGAAGTTGTTCGCATACCTGCGTCATTGTGTCCTTATGCACCGATTTGTGGCGTGGAGCTGTTCAAACCAAATGAGAATTCACAAGGATCATCAAACAAGGTTCACTGCACTCCACTCCCCACGTGGACGTCGATTGAGGAGGAAAACCGACTCGCATCGCTGAATATGGAGGCCAATTTTTGCGCCACCCCTTCGCTGGAAAAACGCGCTACCTCTTATTCATCAAACGAAGGCTCAACTCATCTCCATACTAAGAGGGAGCGGACCTTTATGGCGAGCCGGGACCATCAAGGTAAAACCGTATATCGTCGCCGCTGTTAGCAATTATCAGGGGAGGCTATCACCCAGTATCTCCGCCCAATAGAATGAAATCACAGCGACAAGCTACAAGAAGAAGTACCGGATGCCCCGCGACAGCTACAGGACGGCACCGACTCCACAACCGATGAACTCGAAGTCATCAATATCGGAGATGAAGAATCTCCACGACCTATCTCCATCAGTTCGACTTTACGTGAGGACGAACGCGCAAAGCTCGTAAACCTTCTCAAAGAATATCAAGACATCTTTGCATGGACGTATGAGGAAATGCCCGGCTTGGATGAAAAACTGGTCACCCATCACCTATACATAAAGTCTGGATCTAAACCAATCAAACAATCTCCAAGAAAATTCAGACACGACATGGAGGAGCAGATCAAAACTGAAATTCAGAATATGTTGATTGCTGGCTTCATCAAGCCTATTCACCATCCCACCTGGTTATCCAACGTAGTTCTTATAAATAAGAAAAGCGGCCAAATAAGATGTTGTGTTGATTTCAGAGATCTGAACAAGTGTTGTCCCAAAGACGATTTTCCCCTTCCCAACATTGACATGCTAGTAGATGCTACCAGCGGGCATGGCATGTTCTCTTTCATGGATGGGTACAACGGCTACAACCAGATAAAAATGTATGAACACGATGCAAGTAAGACAACTTTTCGAACTCCTCTCGGAAACTTTTACTATACTGTGATGCCTTTCGGTTTGAAGAATGTTGGTGTTCCCTATCAACGCGCCATGACTGCAATTTTTCACGATATGATGCACAAGAAAGTCGAAGATTATGTGGATGACATAGTGGTCAAGTCAAAGACTCGTGCAGCCCATACAGACGTCCTACGACAAGTGTTTGAAAGATGTCACGAGTACAAATTGAAGATGAACCCTCTTAAATGCGCTTTCGGAGTCTCTTCCGGCAAATTTTTGGGATTCCAAGTTACCTCTAAAGGAATCAAAGTCGATCTAACCAAAACCCAAGATATCCTTAGAATGCCTCCCCCACAAACTGTGAAAGAACTCCAAAGCTTCATGGGCAAGGTAAACTATATCCGACGTTTTATACCTGGTTTGGCCCAACTTATCGTTGCATTCACTCCCCTGTTTAAGAAGGGAGCAAGCTTCATTTGGAGTACAAAGCAACAAGAAGAATTTAGGAAGATCCAGCAAATATTGTCGTCACCCGCTGTTATGAAATCTCCCATGCAAGGAAGAGCGTTAGCCTCTACAATTCTTCTAACGACACTGTTGTCGGGGCCCTCCTTGCTCAGGAAGATGATAAGGGGATTGAACATCCTATATAGTACTTCAGCCGTACATTGAGAGATGCTGAACTCAGGTACCCCAAAGCAGAGAAAGCATGCTTAGCCCTAGTTTACGCCGTGCAGAAATTCAGACATTATCTACTGTCGAACAAGGTGGTATTAATATACAGAGTTGACCCTATCAAGTTCTTACTCTCGAAACCATCTTTGATAGGCAGACAGTCCAAATGGTTGCTTCAAACATCAGAGTTTGATATAACATGCGCTCCTCCAAGAGCTATCAAAGGGAAAGCGGTGACAGATCTTCTAACATCATTTCCAGGAGAAGGAACCATCGCGCTACATGAAGACCTTCCTGGAGAGTTTCCCGAAATTTCTTTTATCAAAGAGGAGGCGTGGCTATTGTATTTCGACAGTTCTGCTACGCCTAGCAATAGTACTGGAGGAGCGGGCATAGTTCTAGTGTCTCCAACGGGCGAAGTCTTTTCACATTCTTTCAAGTTGGACTTTCAATGCACCAACAATTCGGCAAAATACGAATCTTTCCTCATAGGATTGTCACTATCCAAACAAGCAGGAGCCACACACTTAGAAGTAAGAGGTGACTCTAAGCTGCTGGTCAATCAGATGAATGGGGTCTACTCACTCAAGGAGGTAACGCTGGACCCTTATAGATCTGAGGCGCAAAAGCTATTGAACTACTTTGCCAATGTGACCATAACCCATATTGGCCGCAATAACAACAAGCACGCCGATTGCCTAGTTACATTGGCCTCGAAGCTGCAATTTAAAGGTTTGAAAGAAACTTTGATTGTGAGAAGACGGACTGTAGCGTCGACATGGCTTGCAGAATCTAAAGATGCTGAAACTGACGACTGGAGGACTCCAATCGTTCAAGAGCTAAACAGTTCACTCTTCCAGGGAAAGGTCAGTCTCAAAACCCTACAAAGATTTTTCATGCATCATGGAGTGTTGTACCACCGGAATCCAGATGGATCTCTGTCAAGATGTCTTGGAGATGAGGAAGCGCAACTACAACTTAACCGCATTCACAATGAAATTTGCGGATAATCGTTGGTGGTGACCCTTTACCGACGTCTCCAACGTCTTGGCTTCTACTGGCCAGATATGGGGACTCAATCCCGATCACTCCAAGGGTCTTGCTCCAATTGTCAAATACCTCCACACCAATTGGAGGTTTTCAACGTGAACCACACTAGGGAATAGCGAAAGTCGTATGTCAATTACCTTCGTGACGGAGTACTCCCTGCAAGAAAAAAGGACGCAGCAAAAGTGAAGCAACGAGCCAAGAGATTCATATTTCATGAAGGAATCTTGTACTGCAAGATCTTTGGAGGCGACCTATTACGGTGCCTGGCCGAAGTGGAGATCCCGATTCTGATGAAAGAAATGCACGAAGGCGAACACCAGAGAAATAAGAAGCTATTTCTCTAGATACACGAGAAATACTACTGGCCAACCATGGAAGACGATGCCGATGTGTTTGTTCAAAGATGCAACGAATGTCAAATTCACAGAAATCTTATTCATGCACCTTCTACTCCTTTACACTCGGTGAGTAGTCCGTGGCCATTTTACAGCCAGGGACTTGACATCATTGGGAATATCAACCCGTCATTGTCAAAACAACACGAGTATATCATAACCGCAATGGAGTATTTGACCAAGTGGGTTGAAGCCATTCCTCTACGTGGGACTACTGGAACAACAATCACGGCGTTCATTAAGGAACACATCATTTGTAGGTTTGGTGTGCCTAAACATATCATTACTGATAATGGCACTCATTTCTCTAACAAACGGGTACGAGAGTTGCTCGAAGAATATGGAATTAAGCAGGTCTTATCCACCATCTACTACCCCCAGGGGAACGGGCAAGCCGAAAGCACCGATAAAACCTTTATTCGGATTCTCAGTCGAACAGTGCATGATCATCCCAGGACATGGCACGAACAGCTACCAATGGCATTGTGGGCATACCGGACGACACCTAGGAGTTCTACTGGCATTTCCCCTTACTTAATCGTCTTTGGTGCGGACGTGGTTCTCCCGGCAGAGATAAAAATTCCATCAGCCAGGATTGCAGCAGCAAGTGCGGTCCACTGTAATGAAGCCGAAGCATCGAGCTCCAGGATTGCTGAGTTAGACGCCCTAGACTGCAGGAGAGATAAAGCAGAGTAACGTACTCAAACATACAGGAGAAGGATCTCCAAAGCGTACGACAAAGCTGTGAAACCACGAGTTTTCAAAGTGGGAGATTTAGTTTTGAAAACTGCCAAGCACATTCAACAAGACATGTCCGCATCAAAATTATCTCCAAAATGGGAAGGTCCCTATGTGACCACCAAGGCTTACAACACTGGCTACTACAATATTATTAAAGAGGATGGATGTAAATTGGAAACAGTCATCAACGAAAAATGGCTCAAGGCATAATACGCCTGACCATCGTCATGTCTCTTGCCGCCTTGCAACGCAACAATCAGGCATTTTCACTCTTCTCACTTTCATTTATTAAATTATCCATTAATGAAAACACGTTGATGTAAACTCCATTCACTTAACAAAATCCAATACGATTTATTTTCCAAAGCAAGGTTCAAACCCCCCCAAAAAAAAGAGAAACGATTTAAACATCATTGTGCCTACTTATTCAAGACAAAAGTACGATTCAGAGTCGGCTGTCCAACAAGTTGTAGTTCCTTGAAAGCATCATTTTCAACTTATCTTGGTACCTTTCAGTCATACTCTTCAAATTTTGGATCGCCTGTTCCACCTTCTTAGATTCTGAAGCCAGAGCTTTTTCCTCTTCCAAGATAGATTTACTATCAGGAACGACATTGGCGATGATACCAGCTCGGTCAACTTTCATAATATCAAGACGCTGCTGCAACCAGCCAATGTTGAACTCCATGGATTCATAGGTAGATATCATGCCTTCCAAATTTTCAATGGTTGATTAAGCAACATCACGAATGGATGTACTCTCCATCTCGGCAATCATGGGTAGAAGACAGTTCACTGTGGTAACCAAAGCAGATGAGCAATGTCGCACCACATTCCTGGTTGCAATATGACCGTACCTCTTCCGTATTTTTGTATACAAGGGTATGGAATCCTTAATCACTAGAAAACCGCCAACAGCCCGGTAACTAGAAGATAAACATCTCATATGAACATCAAAACGCGATCCTGCGTTGGGGTACTCGTAGGAGGAGATGCCAAAATCAGCGTCTTCCAAATCAGCGGCAGACGTGTTTGAGCTTGAAGGGAGAGGACTGGTTAAATCATCGTCATCGACCACTGTTACACATGTCCCAGAAGGATACCTCTACAAAAAAATATAATAAAAGAGGAAAAGGGGAAGGTTATGTCATCAACTAGCTATGGCAGATGGGTACATATTCACTAGTAGATAATATACCAGTATAATCTTCTTGACACGCATGATTCGAACAGGAGAACTGTCGCAAGGCTCAGGGATTCGGCCGTTCTGAAAGAAAACAATGATTAGATGCCAAAGGAAAAATAAGAACGGTTACTTCAAAATCAGAAAATGTTCAAAATCACACTCTAGATACAAGTCGCTTGCGTTTAGCAGAAGAGTCTGGTTGAGCCGAAAAAGATGATCTACTTTTATATGACATAATGAAAGCAAGAGTTTCAGAAAGAGAATCTTTTTCTCGACACGATAAGGGTGTCCCTGTATATATACGTGACAAAAACCCTAAAACCTGGAAAGCTGTAACGAGATTCATCCGATAAGAGGGGGTTCAACGCCAACTAAGTCATACTTCCTGTTGAAACCCTAATTAAGAACCAGGAAGGGACCGTTGGATAGTCAAATAAGGAACGCGTTCAAGCCAAATCCGAGTCCTAGTCAGCATCACTGGGGATGCGAGGTTGTTGTACCAAATTCAAGTAGCGGCCGCTTCCCTGCTGCAATGATGGGAGATCAACACAGAATACCAACTGCCGCAAGAGAATACACGGACGACATGCACGGAGGAAGACAACTTCCTGTGAACATCAATACTACATAGCCGGATTAACAGTGCATCGGTACTTGTACTTATTACGAGAGTTGAGCAAGCGTTTCCTGGTAATCTTTCCATGCCTTTTTTTTCAAATTTGTTCTTGTCTGTCACCATCTATTGCTTACCCCGCAACAATGTCACTAGTACGTGCTAAGCAGGGACTTAATGTTGATGGTGGTTTTTAGTGCAGGGTCAAGATTGTAAAACCCTGTATTTAAATGCGCTGTCATCCTGTAAAGGAACAAAATCCATTTGAAAATGACGAGTGTTAAAACCTCTTTACTTACACATGTATTGAACAACTCATTATATATATGAAATTCATTCAGAATGGTGCGCATAGTAGTAATCCCAAGTATTCTGTGAATTCTATTTTATGCTAGCATTATTAACTAATGCATGACTCGCTTGATATTTTTCCGTGCTATTTTCACAGCCGAACTCTCAATACTGACATGACATGTCGATCAATGCTCACTCTCAGCAGAGTATCATGAATCTCCCGAAGTGCTAGTATTGGGATCTGCACAAAAATACTCATACAAGTTACATCTCTCCGACAAATAGATCGATGCGTTCACACACTTTTAATTAAATTTAGTGTAATTGAACACACATTTATTTTTAAAGAACATCTAGACTATTAACGCCAGTCTCAGAAACAATCACGGCCATACAACTTGGCCGCACGATTTAACCAGCCTAGCCAAAACCTGGCAGGAATAGGAGATCACCGTGATGGCCACCGGCGGGCCCACTAATGCCCCAACTGGTCGAACATCACACATACTTCCCTAGCACCGACAAACGCCAACATAAAGAGGGGTGGCGGCGCTGTTTTGGGAGAATATCGAATTAGCATAGACTGTTCAATGCAGTCTTAAAATCATCACAGCCGTTCAACTTCGCCAGCCTGGTTAGACGGATTAGATCATTCCATGAATGATTAGGAAAGCGCTAACGCACACATTGGCGGGCCCACTTTTTCCTCACCCGATCGTATTTCTCACGGTGAGGCCATGGAGCAATGAAACGCTCATCTTTGCTGGTCGAATTGAGTGTCTTAGATCGAATCTTTGTGAGACCGAGAGGTGAAGGAATGCACGCCAGTGAGCCGTCTTCACGCATGCCCGATCGGCCCACTCAAAAAATAGCGTCAATGTTTGGATTCGATCAAGACAATGAGGGATTCTTGCGCATCTCTATAAAACCCTAAATCCATCAACAGCAGTAAACATGTGCCGTAAATCATCTCGTCCGTCCAACTTTGCCAGTTTGGTCGGACGGCTTGGATTAAAAGATAGGCGATCAATGAAGCGTATCAATGATTACCGTCCGCCACTCTGTCACATGGAGTGATCGACCATATGGTGTTCCTCCCATGCGTCCTCCAAACGATCACTCGAAGATGGATGGACGTGCTGCCATTTTAAGACGCTTAATTCGCGACTTGTTAAATCAAGCTTTAAAACAACGATGCTTCATATATATCGATTGTTTTGAGCTGCTTGCTTAAAAGCGATGCATTACATGCATCGAGCATACACGATATTTCATGAATATCAATTCCATAAATAATTTAGTTATTTAACTTGATAGCACCGTATGCTATTTATTATGGCGGGTCCCATGACTCGACCCACTCATTCGAGACATCAAACATGTCACAAACTGGGGGATAATTACTGGGGTATTAGTCTGGCGGTTTATAGCGCGCAGCGTGCAACGCGCCCATTACGAGAACGTGTCAAGAGGCATGGACGGTTAATAATGATGAGGGAAGTGGGAAAAGGCGTGATCGTGTGACAATCACATACACGACCCCACTACTCCATCACTCAACTTCCTCCACTTCCTACAAGATGAGGATTTCTCTCAAATGACTTGTATAAATAGGTTCTTCGACCTATTTCCAAGGGGGACAGAAAAACTAAGTGTTGTCAAAGTATCCAGAAAACACCCAGAACTGTTAGCTTACATTGTGAAATCCAGTTCAACATTCTGATACAAGTCATAAACATCGAACACCTTCACAATCTCAACACCTTCTTCGCTTCCCTCCCTAAGATGAACCTTCTCCTTTACCTTGTGACCGAATTGAATCTGGAACGGCCATTTCTTGATTTAGGCCACAGTCTGACAGATTGATTTCTCGAACCTAAAAGCATTCCCGTGCATTGCATTTGTTCAGGGTTTGAACTTGTTTCTCATCAACACACCCTAAATTACCAAAAACAACAGAATCAGTTTTTACCCCAAAACAGTGGGAATACAGACGGAACTAGGTGAACTATAGGTTTAGTTGCTTGGTCTCAACTATACGAAGTTAGGTGTAATTTTGTGTAGCGTCTTAATCCTGAGAGTATTCAATTCTGGACAAGGTCCCGGGGTTTTTCTGCATTTGCGGTTTCCTCGTTAACAAAATCTTGCTGTGTCATTTACTTAATATTTCGAATTATAATTGTTCTATTATAATTAAAGTAAATTACACAAACATTAATTCCTATTTACTTGATAAGAAATCCTATTGTGTTTGGTTAGTCCGAACCTTTGTATCAAGTAATCATACTTCGTTGTTGTATTGTCTCGATCTCGTATCCATAGACGATTACACGAAGTGTGAACCAATTAGTTGTATTGTCTCGACTCAGTCCATAGACAATCACTTTCGGAGTAAGGACTTATAGGTAGGAAAAGTTTTAGCTTGAGTTATATTTGGGTACCCTCGCCTTTTCATTTGGTATTAGAACAGGAAAACATGAAAAGATCTAACAATCTGTGTTTGGTGTGATCCAACCTATAAGAATGAATCTAATGAGTGATTCAGTTAACGTACCACCAAGGTTTAGTGGGACTAATTATCCATTATGGAAATCGGATATGAATGTCTTTCTTCAATCCCGAGATTTTAATACATGGTTATTAATCGAAAACGGATACCAACGTCCGATAGACTTTTCAGAGTCAGAGTTTAAACGCTTAGCGTACTATACTCTTGAAGAAAGGATTATTGCAAAACAGAATTCTGATGGTTTGAATGCCATCATTCATGCAGTTAGTCATGATCTTCCACATCATCATGTACTGGCTTGTAGAACTTCTAAAGAAGCATGGGATATTCTTGAGACTGTATTGTAGGGAGATGAATCTGAAAAGGAAGCTAGACTTCTTTCCCTTTCATCAGAATAGGAACATCTCAATATGAATGATAACGACACTTTCGACGAGTTTAACTCTAAACTTTCTGAGATTGTTAACGCATCTTTTTTCCTTATAAAGTCAATACCTGAAAAGGAAATAGTATGCAAAATTCTCAGATCGTTACCATCCAGATACGAGTCTACGAAACATGTCGTAATAGAAGGAAATGATCTTTCTACACTTTCTTGAAGCTCGCTTTTAGGAAAGTTAAATATCTTTGATAAAGAAATTCTGCTAAAGAATCAAGAGAAACATTGCCAAGAGATAAATTCACATGTTGAAAAGGAGCTTGACTCAACTATTGTGCTTCTAGCACAACGGATTAAAAACATCTTATCTATTGATAAACATGTTGCTGATACATTATCAATATTCCATAAAAAGGGTAATGATGAAGTTCAATGCTTCAAGTGCCAAAGATTCAGACATATGGAAAAACATTGTTCCAACAGAAGAACTAGAAAGAGCAATAGGGCGTATGTCTCCACCCTTGATGATATTCCGGGGGAAGAATCCAATGAAGAAATATCCAATTGCAGTGCACTTCTTTACAACTCTAATTGTGATGATTCTGAGGAGTTTAATAAACTCTTAGAAAAATGTGAGTTTTGGATTAAGGAAAATAAAAGGTTAAGCCTGGTACTTGAAAAAATTTTGAAGTTTCCTTCAGATAAAACCTGTATGGTAAAATCTGAAAAAGAAAAATTTGGTGAAATACCAAAAGTATCAGAAACGAGTACTTCTGATAATAGGACATCACGTTCTTTAAATGGAGGAAATAACCACACCACAATCTCTCGTGAAAACCTCCATCAAAATAGATTTATCAAGACTCTTCTTAAGGGGATATAGTTTTTGAAGGCCGATAAGTTTATTATATCTCAAAGAGAAATTGCAAAATCATGCAATCACAAGTTGTGCTCATAAGTCATCCAAAGGATATCTTTGTTACCTATGGTGAGAGTAATTCTCACCTCAACACAAACTGATTGTGTTAAATAATGCATTCTCACTTATTGCCCAAAAATTCTGATTGTGAGGAAGCATAAATATGGGCAGGTTGTTCATAAATGTTTCTTAAAGTGAAAAATATTATATATCTTTTATTTTCAGAAAAATAGTTTCGGTTTCCATAATCCAAATTATTCCATGATTTTCTCTCATCTTATATAGCTTCTCCCTGTCCGAAAGAAGTATCATACTGCAACGGAGAAATTAGTAAAAGAAGGGTCATCTCTTGGTGATTTAGCACTTTGTGCATCAGTTATGACTGAAACTCATGATGTTCCTCTTCATGATAACTCCCAAGACTCTCTAAGAAAACAGATTCACTATGTTAAAGGTTGTACTAGATATCATGAACTGATGATAAAGGATTCAAAAGAAGTACTAGCTAACCTTCATTCTCAACTGCTGGAGATGAACAAATCTACTGAAAGGGGAAGTGCTCAGAGGAATTTGAATCCAGTTTTTGAATGCAATCTTCACAAAAACTGAGAGAGAAAGAATAAGCATAAGTTTTTGATTTATTTCATTGATTGTATTAGTCTATTCTGAATAAAATTATTTAATTGGTAATTTTTCTTGTGATAGTTTTCGATTTATATAACCTGTGTTTGAATGCTTTTATCTTATTTCGATGTATGTTTATGAGATGTTTGATTTCGATTTTACTACCTTAATATTCGATCTAATATATTGTGAACCCTTATGGTTTGAATGACTTTTTGGTATAGCAGGGTTAAGTTCTATCCCATCTCTTGGAGTTAATAATGAGCTATTTAGGATGACACTCTAAACCTTTTAAGGTTGAAACAGCTCTTACGGATATAGATTGAGTTCCATTTTGTCATTCCACAATCCTTAAATATATACGTTCATAATTGAATGCGAAACTCAGGTATGGTAGTCGTTTGAAAGATTTATTCTCGCAATTAATCAATACTGAATCACTTTATTTTTATTTTTGCAGTTTTATGTTTCTCTAAAGTGATTTGGTGGGATCCTGATACTTCCATAGATGTTGTACCAAAGTAATCATTGGTTGAGTTATTTAAATTCCCCATAAGACAATTATCTTACACTCATAAAGAGTGAGCCGCAAAAAAAATAAAAAAAAGAGAAAAAAAAGAAAAAAAAAAGAAAAGAAGAAAAAGAAAAAGAGAAAAAAAAAGAGAAAAAAAAAGAAGGAAAATAAATAAGGCTCCTCTTCATTTATCGACAACTAATAAATGATAGGTTCGGAATTTCGGACTAATCATAGTCGATGAAACAAAAACCATATCATCATTATATAGAAAGTCAAAAAGACTATTGATGAGGTTCTTGACACTTGGATAGCAGTATGTGTGAAACGTTGTCCCTGTCTCCGTCGCCTAAACAAGCGTGGAATGCAGGATCCAAGGAAACTATCATGTACTTGCTGAAAAGGAACATGCGCTTAGAGTATCTAATCATGTGGTCGAGTTAAATGGGTGCTTCTCTCAACTATTGCGCTATAAATCGAATCCTTTGACAACATTCATACAAGTATTGTGGGTAACATCTTTCACTTTAGTCAACATTTGCACACTTCAGTTTTCTATTTCCATTTTCTTATCTATCCATGTGATTTTAGTATGCGAGTGTTGTGGAAAACGTTGCAACAAGTACGAAGACTATCTTAGTAGAGTTTTGCAATCAGGTTGAATGTCATGCGTAAGTAATTGCTTATGTGTGATGATTGGAATGTATGTGGGATGTTTGTGGCTAAGGAACATTTGCAAGCTAATTATTTGGCTTTTTTCTTTGTGTCTATCCTTAGTGGTTCTTCCAAGGTGAGAAATTGGAGTAGGTTTTGTGGGTATACCTCTTGTAATCCCTCACGAGACTATAACTCGTCCACTAGGGACACCTAGGGTTTTAAAAGCCTGTTATTCATGCTAAGAGTAACCGTATCCTCACGACATGGAGTTGTTGTATTTAGGATTAGTTTTATTTAGTTTGCTCGAGGACTAGCAAAATCTAAGTGTGGAGAAATTTGATAAGTGCATAATTCATATGATTTTAGTGTCCATTCCATACTTGATTTAGTTATTATTCTTGCATATTTTCGTATTATTACTCTTATTTTCTCTTGTTTGCCTCAATTAGGTGAATCATCCAAAAAGAAGCTATAAAGTGCTGAAAAGATCTATGAAGAGAAGTATTCCAAGAATCCAAGTTCCCAAGTCCAAGAGAAGTGGAAGAAGTGCGACGAAAATGAGCAAAACGCTCAAAATCAAGAGACGGGCCAAAGACTGATTTTAACTCATTCAAATTAAGAATTTCTCATCACCATATTGAATATAATTTGAAGATAAAAATAATGCAAAAAGAATGAGGTCACTCCGAGTTCGGATGAAGAAGTTGTGTCCAAAACAAGTTTTTATTGATTACCGAAGACAGTAAAGTTCGCGGACGGGTTTCATACTTTAATTCCAAAACAATATCTGCTGGAATTTGAAGTTCGCGGACTAGGTTCTCTAACTTAGCAAGTGGAAAACGTGTATTAATACCTTGGAAAGCCTAAGGGCACGTTTGGATTCGTTATTTCGTTATTCCGGGTCGGGTTCTTGAACCGAACTAAATACTTGGAGACCAAGTAATGTAAACCTATAAAAAGGTATTAGGTTATGTAAAAGAAGAATCATCGATCTCATATCACAAGTTCAACATCAAAAACCTAGGGTTTACCTCTGTAGGGGGAAACCACCATTATTCATCTTCTTTGTAATATGAGTAGCTAAAACCTTTGTTGATTAAGGATGAATTCAATGTTCTAAGCGTGAAGCTTTATTAATAATATAAATATATTGAGAGTTTTTATCATCATCATTTGTCTTTACCATATCTATGGTTTATGAGTGATTCTTAGATTGATTTTGGATGCATACTAGGTTAGTCTATTGATTGTTCTAATTCTAGTAGAAGTTAGGAGATAAGTAATCGTCGAATAACTCTCTACACAAGTAGAAATCGCGTGACCTTATAGAGGGATTTTGTGGAGGAATCGTGTGTGAAGACAACACCAGCAAGTAAACCTTGATCTAAGAGTTTAACTACTGGGATCAACCTAAATTCACAAAGCTTAAAGCGTTCGATTGGATTACACCTTGAGTGATCTACTACTTGGTGGTTCGTTGGATAGAATCTGATAGTTGAGAACTTCCGTATCCAGTGATAGAAGGAGTTTTGGGGATAACATTGATCTAGCTGTTATTCTACGGTTGGTGATGCATGATTCTAACGACAGAGAGATAAGTATTCGAATCCTGTTAACGCTTGGTAACGACGAAGGATTCCTTAATCATCCTTTTCTTCTTTATTGTCTTTTTATATATCTCACAACCAAACCCCTTTTGTTATTTACTTTATTTTACTGATCAAATAACCTATCAATTACACTTCTCTCTGTGGGAACGATCTCTTACCACCGCTATATTACCAATTAATTAGTGGGAAATATATTTATTAATTTGTTGAGCCTACGACAGCCCAACACAATTGCGGTGCTTTTAATGTGTATGTTGTTTCAATTGCTTCCGGTTGAGGTGAATAATTATGCAAGTTGATTTATGTTGGTTTGTATTAATTATGTTGGTTTGTATTAATTATGGCTTAACGAAATAAAATGTGTACGGGATGAGTTGTTTAGTCCAATTCGATTCCGGATAAGAGAAAATAATTTAATTCTGATCTTAGTTAGACTTATCGAAGTGAGGTTTCGGTTATTCAAGTCTAATCGAATGCCTTAAAAAGAAATGCTAGTTAACTAATCTAATACTTGTCTTGTTTGAAATTGAAAGGTCTAAGTTTATGGATAATTAGAACCTGATGAGAAAAATAGAGTTATCTTTATTTTGATCTTATCGAATTAAGCGGTTGTTTTTGAACAATCGGTTTAGCAAAGGGACTAAGGTTCTTAGTTGATTTTTGTTTTGCTAAACTAAAGTGGAAAAATTGTTTCGGACAATGGTTTCCTTGGTAACATATCAAAATAAAACTACTTGTAGTTTCGGTTTTGATATTGGTTATCAGAACATGATGTGTGTAACCCTCGTGCCTAACTCTACAGGTTTGAAGTCTATTGAGATTTGTAAGATTCTTTTCGTGTTGTCCTTTATTTGTTCGTTTCTTTATCATTTTGTGACAAAAAGGGGGAGAAATATATGGAGTAAACAAGTGATACTGGCATTGATTTTATATTGATTGGTATCGCTAAGGAAAAGAACATTGGTGCTTGAACGTTTATTTAACGAAAGAATGAAAGCACAGACTAAGGGGGAGTAACATGTCATATGAATTGGTATAACAAAGACGTGCGGATTGAATATCTACCTATCTTCCTTAGGGGGAGTATTAACTTTGTTATTATAATGTCAACAACGACATTTTCAAGGATTGGATGTAAGCAGTTTACTGTGCTGTTGAATTCGGGAATCAAGCATATGTGTAATGAATTCTTGTAATTTTTTTATCCATATGATGTAAGAGTTTTGTCACTAAAATTGACAAAGGGGGAGATTGTTAGAGAATTGCTTGGTTGAACCCACCAAGCGTTGGTATGTCAAGTTTGGTTGTCATATTTTAGTGAATCAAAACTCATGTTAAGAGTCGCTTGATTATGTAATAGAGTCAACTTCGTATATGTTAGCTTGAAAGTATTAGGATATGACACATTACAAGTACTGCGAAGTCTTGAATATGTGTAGAAGCAAGGAGCTACAATGACAACAATCATCCTTCCACTTGAGGTTAGTGATATTTGACTTGAATTGTTTCATTCCCTAACGTATCATTCAAGTCGTGCATATTGAAAACATAACTGCGAAGCATATTTGAACTCTAGATAGACATAGTATTAAGGAATACAATATGAGGTTTATTGCTTAAACATTAAACTTTGTAGATAAGACATCGCCATAATCATTTGAATGCTATTGTGATTATGTATGGGTATGAGGTGAGGATTTCGTCCTAGGGAACAATGTTTTACATGTGTTCTAAGGAAGTAAGTTCATAAACTTGTTTGTGAACTGAAAAGAAAGTTGCCAGGTGTTATTGGTTTTGTTATTCATTGCATATCTTATGAACAACCAATATGTGTGATTGAGTATAAACGCTCACAACTTGTTTGTGTTCTTGCTAGAACTATTCACAAAGGCCTGACTTATGTATTGGTATGACTTTTATTAGTGAAATCGATCTTAAGTAATCACCTGAGATGGTATGATCGGGTTTGTGTTTTGTCTTACCAAATTTGGGAAAGGGGAACCTATCCTAGTAAGAGGTGCAGTACATCACAAAAGGGAACTGATCCTTGTATGGGGTGCAACAAGATTTATAGCAGAAAGGGGAACCGATCCCAAGGATATGTGCAACACGTTTTTAGGCACAAAGGAAACGATCCTATGGACATGTGCAACACATATAAGTTAGATACCATAAATATGTGGGGAACCGATCCTAGTACCTAGTCAACCGAATTTTGGAAAGATAGTGTGACTACGCACAGTACTCACATGGAGGTAGAACCGAAACTTGTTTTGGTAGAACCGTTAAACCCATGATTGTGATTGAATGTTTGTATGGAGAATCAGTTTCAAGGTTTTAAGTATGAAAGAGAACTTACAAAGTAAGGATGTCGACATACTTTGAACACGTGCTGTGAATGTTTATTTCTTTAATTGTTCAAAGATATTCCTTAACAGCTAAGGGAAGAGAATCCCAGGATCGAAACATAAGTAAGTTAAGAATCTTTTAGTTAAGATTATTAATTTCATTTTGTAGGGAAATTCCAGAATTATTAATGTGCATTTACTAATTAGATTTTCCGAGAGACTTCGATCGTTATTTTTGGATAGAGCATTTCCAGGAATTATGGAAACCGAAATTGTGCTTTAATGAATATCTTCAGAATATTTTCAGTTTTGGAAATTCCTTGGTGTCAAAACTTCCTTGTCTATAAATACTTGAAGTTAGCCTTTCTAGAAAACTAATCCTTCGTAACAACAGACTTCCTCTTTTGTTGTTGTTACTGGTGTAACCGCCTATTCAAACAGGAGAGTAACCTAATTAGGCGAAATCTCTAGCGTGTACCGTCGGTGGGAAACTAGATAATTGCGTTTTATCTTTTGTTTTCGATTGATTTGATTGACTAACGGTGGTTGAAATCTGATTGCACCTAGTTTGTTTATGCTTATGGATCTTCTCTTCTGAAATAATATTCACTCAAACTAGTTCAGAATTTCGACATGGATCTTTAGACTGTTGTTAGTTCTAAAGACCGTCTGGTGATAATCCATTGTTAACAGACTCCGTTCTGTGCGTGATTGATCACAAGAGATTCAAGTGATTGTGTGCAGGTTTTTATTGAAGATTTAAGAAGATTTCAAGACAAAGAAGATATTCTGACTTGGGTTTATAATCCTTGGTGTGCAAAATACTTGTTTTTGGGAAAAGAGGATCCACTTAATAATCGGTTTATCCTTATGGTATACTGGGTTGATTAATTGAGCAGATCGGCATCGACACAATTCTTTGGATTAAAAGTGTTGTTGGATTAATCTTAAACGATTACTTCGGTAATTGAACATAAGATAGATCTAAGGAACTGGCGAAGGATTTTATGTTAAGATAAACGGAAGAGCCTTTTTCCGACTCATATCACTTGGTTGAAGAGAGTTGATACCAAACAGATTTGTTGTTCCTTTACTGTTTGGAATACGAACCAAAGGAATTGTTCCAAGTACGTGACTTATTTATAAGAAGTGTGGGAAGACAAACGAAACTAGGTGAACTATAGGTTTAGTTGCTTGGTCTCAACTATACAAAGTTAGGTGTAATTTTTTGTAGCGGCTTAATCCTGAGAGTATTCAATTCTGGACAAGGTCCCGGGGTTTTTCTGCATTTGCGATTTCCTCGTTAACAAAATCTTGTTGTGTCATTTACTTTATATTTCCGCATTATAATTGTTCTATTATAATTTAAGTAAATTACAAAAAGTTTGATTCCTATTTACTTGATAAGAAATCCTATTGTGTTTTGTTAAGTCCGAACCTTTGTATCAAGTAAACACACTTTGTTGTTGTATTGTCTCGATCTCGTATCCATAGACGATCACACAAAGTATGAACCGATTAATTGTATTGTCTCGACTCAGTCCATACACAATCACTTTCGAAGAAAAAACTTATAGGTAGGAAAAGTTTTAGCTTGAGGTATATTTGGGTACCCTCACCTTTTCATCGGTCATACCAATAACACAAAATAGATCATACCATCTCAGGTGATTACTTAAGATCGATTTCACTAATAAAAGTCATACCAATACAAAAGTCAGGCCTTTGTGAATAGTTTTACCAAGAACATAAACAATTCATGAGCGGTTATACTAATCACACATATTGGTAGTTCAAAAGATGTGCAATGAATAACAATACCAATAATGCCTGGCGATTTCTCTTTAGATTCACAAAACAAGTTCATGAATTTACTTCCTTAAAACAAATGTAAAACATTGTTTCCTAGGATGAAATCTTCACCTTATACCCATACATAATCACAATAGCATTCAAACGATTATGTCGATGTCTTATATACAAAGTTTAATGGTTAAGAAATAAACCTCGTATTATATTCCTTAATACTATGTCTATCTAGAGTTCAATCATTCATGCTTCGCAGTTTTGTTTTCAATATGCACGAATTGAAAGATACGTTAGGAATGAAACAGTTCAAGTCAAATATCACTAACCTCAAGTGGAAGGATGATGTTATCGTTGTAGATCCTTGCTTCTTCACTTCTTCAAGTCTTCGCAATACTTGTAATGTCTCATATCCTAATACTTTCAAACTCACCAATACGAAGTTGACTCTAGTACATAATCAAGCGACTCTTTAAATGAGTTTTGGCTCACAAAAATATGACAACCAAACTTGACATACCAACGCTTGGTGGGTTCAACGGAGCTATGTTCTATCAAAAATGCTTGCAAGAGACAGAGAAGCAACACACTTGATGGCTCATGTGATTCCTCCTCCACGAATCTTCTTCATCAAATCCACAAAGATGTTTGTAAGATTAATGCCAAAGTAAGGTATGTTCAAGAAAAATTGCTTGCTACTAAGTTTTCGGATATCAAGTAGGACATGGATAGGATTCAAGCCACTCTCATGGTTTCAGATGATGAAGACGACGTCTAGTGTTCCCATGTCTTTTGTTTTGTTATAAGAGGTTTAGATTGATTACACTCTTGTGTTAAATTATTTCTAGGAAACTTCTTATGAGAATTATTTATTCTTGATTTTTTAGAAGCATTACTAGGGTTTGGAATAGCCATTATTGTGATTACACATAGCTAGTTCCAAACGTTTTCATCTTCAATGTTTTTATATTTATTTATTTAAATTCTAAGTTATTTGGAAGATGATGTTTGCAATTTTAATCTTTATGGTTTTAAATATTGCAAATTGTTATGGGATATGTTGTTTACGTCCGTGAACCTTTACTGTCCCATACTTGTTCAAAATTTATCTCTATTACATGTAAGTATGAAAGTATTGATAAAAGATAGAATGAACTTTTGACAAACAAAAGTTATGCCTTTTATGTCATTATGCAAATATTGATGGAAGAAAGAATGAACTTTTGTTTACAAAAATTGTCTATTTTATGTCATTGTGAAAATAGTGATGGAAAATAGAGTGAATTCTTGTTTATTCCGCAGTATTGATCTTCCCGGATCCATATTTTTTGTGTTTTTACTGTGTTGCTCCGTATGTTTTCTTATGTCGAGCATGTGCAATTGAGTTGATCATCTTGTATGACTGATTCAATTGAATTCTTTGGATACAAATTCATGTTTTCATGTGATTTGGTTATGTCCAAAGAAATCCTTCTTTTCTTGTAAAAGCAAGGTCGCCTATGTTGTTCTCTCGGGAATGACGTTTTATGGGGGAGAGTTCGTTTATGAACTTGTGCTTAATCGCCATATCTTTGTGGGGAGTGCGGCTGTGGAATATTATAGGGGTTATCTTGTATCTTTATAAACTCCTTGATGAATGCATTTAGCTTCGTCTTTATGACTGCATCTCACTATTTTTCGTACCTTTTCCAATTTTATTGACAAAAAGGGGGATAATTAATGTGTAGTTTCATACTACAAATCCATATGGTTTACGTATCATTATGTAAGGGGGAATAGTTTTCATATTGATATGATGTATTGACTAAGGGGGAGTAATACATATCACCGTAGTATTATTTTCAAAGTTGTGATGCAATTGAACTTTGATACTGTGTAATAATACTATGACACTGTATAACAATGATCGAGAGCATTTGTTTTCTCATTGTTATATCTACGGATATTCAACAACTATGATGCTGAGTTGAACACGTTTAGCATCATGGAGTACTTGGAAGTGATGAAGTTTTCAAATCGTGTTGAAGATTCCAAGGAGATCAAGCATTTGGATGAGAAGCTACAAAGGTTTTATTTATTTTGTAATCCATATGTGTTGATAGTTTTGTCACTAAAATTGACAAAGAGGGAGATTGTTAGAGCATTGATAGGTCGAACTCGCATGCGTTGCTATCTCAAGCATATTTGTCAATGTTAGTGATCAAAACTATGAGTCTTGATTTCTAGCATATTTAGATGTCTCGAACTAGGACATAGATTGTGTAGTTGAGGCTTTAGACTTCACGGCGTTCATATATTGAAGACTAAGAACGACTAAGGGGATCTTGTGGAACTTCATCTACAAAAGGTATGTGGAGACTGAAACTTATCTATCACTTGGAAAGTCTATTTCTACTTTATTTGTTATATTGAGACAAAAGTCGTTTTACGATATAGTTCTCTATTATACACATTTGAGATTTCGGGCTGAGTTTATCTCGCTTATATATTTCTCGGAATATGTGTTGGCAAGCTTTCGCTTCAACCGAATTCATCTTACATTCGTGACGAAAGTCCGAATAAGATCATATGAAAATTTCCGAGTTACGTCTTACATGGTTTGCGTGATACAATCATTTGATGTTGTCTTGGAATGTTTTATTATGATAATTTCAATAACTTGAAAATCGCTTTGACGAAAAATAGTTTGTGAAAAACAAATATATAACGTCCTCTAAGAAAGTTTCAATGATTGAAATAAAGAGTCTAGAATCATGTAACCATATTTGGGTATAAACATAGTGTGTTAATCACATTAGTGTACAAGTCCAAAACCGGGAACCTGAAGTATGCGTACGCGTACACGTACTGGTGGTTACGGATGTCTGGAAAAATATGCGTACCCATATGCATACCGGCAGAGAGTTCACTTCCGTGAAAATCCGTTGGAATTTGGAATGTGTTGAAGTATGCGTACCCGTACGTGTACTGGCGTAACCAAACTCAAGTCCGGCTACTGAAGTATGTGTACCCGTTTGCGTACTTGAGTGGGTTACTTTCTAAAATCGGTTTTCTACATGAACTTAAACATTTATATAATAAAGAATGCAATCTTTGAAAACCATGGCTATAATATTCATGAATTGATTCGAGTGAATAAAACTAATTTTGTTTCGATTGTGTTCTTTTATACTTTTATGAGAATATATCAATTGAACGACTCTTTAACTAGTTTCATTTGAGTCGTTTGAACTAGTTAGAAATAAGATGAATATGGTTGATATGAGAGTTAATCATATGGATAACTTCGGTTGACCATTGTTGAGTCAACATAGGTGTACACGTTTGGGTACGGTTACATAAACCTAAATGAGGGTACATTTCATTTGTGTGTAACAAGATAAGTTCGATCTAACAGTTGAAAGATATTATCTTGGTTGAATCAGGTTTTTCATCTAACGGTGAATATTGAATGCTTTGTTACCAAGGTAACTTAGATTGCAAACCTTGATTTGAGAACTACATAAAAGAGAACTCTATCAACTGGGAAACCTAATCCCCACACCTTATGTATGTTACTAGTTGCATAAGCTAGAGTTGATTCTCCTTTAACCTTAGGTTTTCCTAAACCTTGTTGGTTAACGACTTGAAAGACTTCACTGGGATTGTGAAGCCAGACCCAACTATTTCTCTTGTAGTTGCGTGTTCTGATCTTGCCCGATTCTATCGTTTGAGTACTATCTTCTCTAAGATTTGCTCAAGATTAATTTCTCCGATAGGAAAGATAAAACGTGATCACAAACATCTTCGTCTCATCATTTATGATTCCACAATAGCTAGTTTCACCATCATACGATTTAGATTATTGTGAGGTGATTTATAATACCAAGCTGGTCTTCGGGAATATAAGTCTAGTTTATCAATTGGTTCTTGTTCACCTTGATTTATCAAAAGACGGAATAGAAACTCTTGGGTATTTCTGTGGGAGACAGATTTATTCAATCCTATAGACTTTTCTGTGTGAGACAAATTTGTTTATCAAGTCTTCGACTTTGGATCGTAGTAACTCTTGGTTGTGGGTGAGATCAACTAAGGGAATCAAGTGCGTAGTATACTGCTGGGATCAGAGACGTAAGGAGCGCAACTGTACCTTGAATCAGTGTGAGATTGATTAGGGTTCAACTACAGTCCAGTCCGAAGTTCATTGGTAGTAGGCTAGTGTCTGCAGCGGCTTAATACAGTGTGGTGTTCAAATTGGACTAGGTCTCGGGATTTTTCTGCATTTGCAGTTTCCTCGTTAACACAATTCTGGTATCTGTGTTATTTCTTTTCCGCATTATATTTTGTTATGTAATTTAAATATCACAGGTTGTGTGTTTAGATCAATCAATTAGAATAACCAACCTTTGGTTGTTGGTTTACATTGATTGACACTTGAACATCGGTATTTGGTATCGTTCAAGTTGTTTCACATAATAATCAGGCTCGCAGATTTCTATCTGTTTGATTTGCTGATTACATTGTGAAACAGAGATATTAAACTCTTTGATATACTTTACTCTAGATTGAGTCTGACTGTCTAGTTGATTCTCTAGAAAGCGTATTGGAGTAAGTCCTCTCAGATTGCCAAATGAATTGTTGGGTGTGGTTGTTAGACCCCCGCTTTTTCATAAAGTTGCAGATATCTTGTCTAAATCTGATAGAATAGATAAACTTAGTGGTGTTTGGTTGTTGGAACCTCCTGATAACATTATTATGCAGATACAGGAAGACAAAAACAGTGTAACTATCGCTCCTAATGAATTAAAATTCCAGTTTCAAAAAAAACAACAACTAATAAGTTATGTTCTATGGTACCTGTATATGGGAAATACTTCCTTGATGCACTTAGACATCCTTCTAACGGCTTGGTCTTTGGTACTTCGGTTCTGATATTTTGTTTTAGTACTACAGATTGGCATTCCTCGTCTTTAAACACAAACATTAATCGGTCTCTGTATAGAAGATTGGTATACTCCGAATTCCACCAGAAACCAACTTGTCCCAAGTTTTCTTAATCTTCCAATTGTTGTTTTCGTAGTATTCGAGCACCCAAACAGTTATTTCTTCCTGCGAAATTGATAACAGAGTAATCGCCTCCTCGATAATTCCAAACCAAGTGTTTGGGTAATCTCCATCCCGAGATATCACCATGTTAGGTGGTAATTCTATTTTCCAGATCCGTTCTTCCTCTATATGAAAAGCCAGTATATTTTACTTTTCAACCAGCGCAAAGCTCCTCTATTATAAACGGAGTTGATCCTTCCAAATATCTCTTCACCGTTGCAATTTATAGCATAACTCGAAAGTCTCCACTCTATTGTTTCACATGAGAAAATCTTGAAACAGAAAGTATTTCGATTGTGTTCAGGACGATACACACAAGTCAGTTTGTAGTTTGATAAGTTTCTACTAGAGAATTTGGTTGGATCATCAACAGTGCTACTGTAGTTGCGGGAAATCACACAACTACACCCGTAGAGATGGTAATAACACAAATCCTAAGTCATGGAAATCAACTTAAACATTAATGAGATTATGCACCACTTTGACACTAGTATGATCTTCTCAAATGCTTTGTATTGAATATATGATGTTCTTACAATGATCACAAAGAAACTTGATACATAACAATGAGAAAGATGAACAACTATCTCTAATGGTTATTTTCTCTCTTAGAAACACTTCTCAGTTCTCTTCTTAACTGAATTCTCTCTTTACTAATCATCATACCTCTCTCTTCATTATTTGAATTTGAATCCTTATATCGGCAAATACATTGGTAGAAGACAACCAAGTTCACGTATAAAATCTCTGCTAGCTGATCTTATTTCAGTTTGTCTTTTTCTCCAGGATTTTGAGAAATGTCCCTGTCATTCGCGTTGTTGCTTCGTGCTTCTTCCGATGAAATTCATGTGGTGTTTATCGTTTGACTTCTCTTCGCGCTCCTTCTTTATTATCACATAATTACTCTTCGGCTAACTTTTTTCTTCTTCGCACTAATGGTTATTTTGGTAAGAGCGAAGCTGCGGAGTTTTCTTGTGCGATATTTCTCCACCATATGTTGCCTCTTCTCGCGTTGTTCTTCTGAAAGTGGAATAATGTGAGAATTCTTGGTCAATCTTCCTATCAGATCTTTATTCAACGTTTCTCCGTACTTTCCGCACACGTGTCATCAATTTTCTCCTTTTCCGATGGTGTGTCTTTATTACTTTTTCTTGAATAAAAACCCCATGGAGAGGAAGACATTTTATCTATTTCATCTGACTTCCTTTCTTTCCCTTGAGTTATATGGCTTTCATGGCGGATCATGGTGCATCTCTTTCCATCACTGTACTGTCTTCTCGGTAAGTTCTTGCCTCAGTTCTTCATGATTTGCTTTTCCTGAACTTTTTCTTATTTTGTTTCTTATTTCTAGTACCCTTTCTTTTGCATATTTAGATCTCGTTTCAGTGGTTCTATCAAGGGGTCTGTGAAGGATTTTCATCATGACCGGAGACCTTCTACAGATGTGTTTCTTTCTCCTAAGCATGACGGTATTTACTCTAGACTTTATGGTACCCAATTTGATATTTGGGTCACCATTCGAAATGAATTATCCACTGATCCTGTTGGAAGGATCACTCTTTGGACAAGGCTATCCACCGATCCTGCCGAAGGGGTCTGCTTCGTGATAGACACATTTTTGTGTCTACGTTGTCCTTAATTTCATGTATTGTTGGTACTCGATTTTTGTACTTATTATGGTACTTTATGTGTTTGTAGGCATTTTTGGGAAATAAACATTATTGGAAAAATCGGCTCGAAAAGTTGTCTAAAGCTCCCGGAGGACACATGTTATTTGGACTCGCACTGTTAAATAAGGGGCACTCAATTACTAAGGGGCACCTCAACGGATAAGGGGAACCTTCCTTACTATTTACACCCCATAAGGCAAGTGCTAAAGGTACATCCGTACAGGATTAGGGGGAGGTCATCTTCTCCATTTGAATTTGGAATTTGGCGGGAAAAGATATTATCAAAACACCAAAATTAGGGTTCGTGATTTGAAGGCGTTTTAGGGAGATTCAATGGCTGAAATCAAATGGGTTTGTTGCTATGGACTAAACAGGGCTGGTAAGGTCCTTGGAATCGATTAGATTTGGCCGAAGAATCGTGTGGAAGCAAAACACGAGTGAGGGAAAACTTTGGTATTCTTACTTTCACGAGGGTTGATATTCTCTTTCCCGAGTTATTCTATGGTTGGCACGAGCCTGGAGTGTGTATGGATCATTTTATTTTCAATATTCAGCGTGTTGAATGGAGTTAGGAAGCTGCAGACGCATGAGAAGGAAAATCAGGGAAGAAAATATTCCGAGAATATTTTTCTTCACTGTCAAGTAATGAGAGATTTCGTGGAGTAATGAGGAGTTATTCTTGGACCTGTTGATTATAAATACAACTCTGGGGTAGCGTAGAAGGGATATAGAGAGCTTGGGAGAGGCGGAGAGCAACAACATAAGAAAAAAAATCGCACCAGAGAACCACCATTTCTGCTTCTGCTGAAGAACACGAAGAACAAAAGACCACCAGAGGCAGTCGTTCATGCTACAGTGACAACGACAGTCACATGAGGGTCGCAGAGATACAGCAACAACAACAGTTCAATTTTATCGTTCTTTGTAACAGTGTTTTGCAACAATTATAAACTTTGCAAACACCCGATTTTCATTATTTTCTCTCCATTTCATCTTTGTAAACAAAGTTTGAGCATGAATCAATATTTTGAGCAAGTTTACACAATGATGAGCTAAACCCATCCTCTGGGGCGACGAAGGAAGCTATTTCGCTAATGAAATGTGGTAATCTCTATTTTATTTAATTTATGCAATTATTATATGATTATTTTCCTTGATAAATAAATAGATAAAATGGTTTTTGTTAAACAATTCTTATTTCAATTGATGGAGCATGCTAGCCTAGGGTTTTGATGTCCCATACTTTAGATTTACAGTTGTTATTTCTAAAAAATTAACTTTTGCAGTATTAAGAATCAATTTGAATGAAGGATTTGCATAATTATAATTAGAGAATATAAATCACTTTGATATTGGTAATTAGTGGAATCCATAGCCCCAGTCTTCTCCATATTTTTCATATCACTTTTATTTAAGTTTCCTATATTTTTTTATTTAAAATTAAGTCTAAAATCTGCTTTCACAAGTATTGAAAGAATCTTATTACTACAACAACATTGAAAACACATCACTTCGCTTCCATGTGTGCTTTGCGATGCTGGTTACTTCATAGTTCGAGATCATGTCTTGATTCCAATCGTGTCTTGGCGCGTTGCTGGTAGCTGCTAGTCCTTTTCGCGACAGGAGGGATAACTCGAAGATTCGCCGGGAGGAATATTTTTAGTTGCACACTTTGCATTTTCTCTTTCATCGTGTAGTTCATGTGCCCAATGTTTAAAAATAGACAGATATTCAGATTTGAAAGCTATTTTCCTGTTGTTATCTACCTGTTGTGCGTGCTATTTTATGCTTCGAATATTTGACTGAGGGGGTGCGGAGCACGTGAGGTTTCTAGTCTTTCTCATGCTTGCCTGTGCTTCCCACCTCCGAGGGAAGTTCACCATCCTATCGTTTTACGCGAACTACATCATGCTCCTTAAGATTATAAGGTATAAATGTAAGAGAACAAATTTAAGCTCATACTAAAGTCAGTAAAGTACCACTACTAGATTAGAATGTACGTTAACTATTCATTCTGCGACCTGTGCATATGATGTTTATCATATATTTTGGGCCCGAGAAAGTGTATACTACATGAAATTAGGATAAACATAATGGTGTAGGTGTTTTCTGAAGTATTTCCTATCATGCTGTGGTTTTTTGAATATATGAACTTGTAAATTGGTGATACTTCACTCGAGAATAGTGTGCTTCCTCAGCGCGACCTTTCCATGCCTCTGTCCTTTTCGCGCTCCTTTGCTTTCGTACGATCTTTTATAGGTCTTATTTTCCTCCTAAGTAAGGTCTTACTTCCTCCCCACATAGAGAACTTAAAGAACTTATGGTCGCCTTGGGTAGGATCTTCGACATTGGGCGACGAAATCTCAGTTCCATGTTCTCTTGCGAGTCATTGGCCATCGATCTCCCCTTAACTGTGTTAGTATTTTAACCTCCTCAGGTTATTTCTGCGACAATATGCCAGGCCTTAGATACTCCCATGAGCAGAAAGCCCCAACACATTGCAGTCTTTGACACAATCAGCTCCCTAGTGGAGGGTGTCGTCCATTTATATTCCCACTGAATCGCCCCTTCAAGGAAGTCACCCCTAACCATTTCAATTGGGCTCCTCCCATCTAGTTATGCAACGACCACTGTTGTCGTGACCCCATGCTTTTCGCCTAAGTGGCTTCTAGGAATGAAAATCACACCCTAGGTGGGGTTTCTTTGGACCGAGCGCAGATCCATGCCAGACCATCTTCTTTCTCCACTGGTTATGTTTCGACACCCCATACCGGAGAATTTTTCGTTGAGTTGTTCGTTCTCAGTAGCCTCTAGTAGATAGGCATTTTGCCCCCATAGTAACATCTCCAGGATGCCCCAATTGTGACGCGCGTTAGGGCTTATGGTTGCCTCTTATGTGATCGTGCTAAAACGCCGTCGCACGACCACGGGAACTAAGTTGACATGCCACAATCGTAGTCCCAAACTACCTAGTTAGAGGTTTCATAACAATAGTAACTTGCTGCCCCCTATTGAGGTCTTACGAGGAACTTTTATAGCTTTGTCGCGTGAACCTTATTTCGCCTTTTGTTGTATTCTCGAGATAGCCTTTTTTGATAATTGATCATGTGTTGCAACGCGATTTCTCTATTTTCTTCTGCATCATCAAGTTTGGCTAGTATAAGATCTGTGTTTAAGTTCTTTTCCCAAGCTTCGCGCTTTGTGGTTGGTATGATGACTTCGGTTGGTAGGACAGCTTCAGCGCCGTATGTTAAGCAAAAGGGGGAAATTCCGGTAGCTTCGCGCCTTGTTGTGTTGTACGCCCATAGTGTGTTGTGGAGTTGTTTGCACCACCCTTTATGGTGTTGTTGATGGTGGTTTTTATCTTAGGGTCAAAATCGTAAAACTGTACATCTGACATGACGTCACTATGACCATTAGCGCATTTATTGAATCAATCGGCATGCCTACGTAAGAATTACCGGGGTACCTTTTTTTTTACATGGGTCATGTTCCACGGAAGAACCGTTCACACTGACTGACATCATCTATGCCAAACCCTAATTCTCATGCTACCGTGCCAAGGAATGCTAACCATGCCAGCCGCACTACTGTGCCAATGGCATACCATGCCAGCCGCGTCTCCGTGCCAATGGCATACCATGCCAGCCGCGTCTCCGCGCCAAGGCATGCCAACCATGCCAGCCACACCACTGTGCCAATGGCATACCATGCCAGCTACGTCTCCGCTCCAAGACATGCCAACCATGCCAGCGGCACCAATGTGCCAATGCCATACCATGCCAGCAACGTCTCCGCGCCAATGCATGCCAACCATGCCATCCGCACCACTGTGCCAATGGCATACCATGCCATCCACGTATCTGCGCCAAGGCATGCCAACCATGCCAGCCGCACCACTGTGCAAATGGCATACCATGCCAGCCACATTTCCGCGCCAAGGCATGCCAACCATGCCAGCCGCACCACTGTGCCAATAGCATACCATGACAGCCACATCTCCGCGCCAAGGCATGCCAACCATGCCAGCCGCACCACTGCGCCAATGGCATGCCATGCCAGCCGCACCTCCTCTCCCATGCATACCAACCATGCCAGACGCACCACTGCGCCAATGGCATGCCATGCCAGCCACACCTCCGCGCCAAAGCATGCCATGCCACATGTGCAATGGCATGCCAACCACCTTGTCGCGCCATACCATGCCGGCATTCCCTACACGGCTACCAAAACGAAGGCGTGCGATGATGAACGACCACCCTTCCATCTTAGATGCAAATATTAGCCGTCCAAGGTCGCCAAACAACGCATGGTAACCTTTGGCCCAAAACCCTAGTTTTGGCCACGCCAGACCGCGCCAAGGCATGCCATGCCACATATGCTAATGGCATGCCAACCACCATGTCGCGCCATACCATGCCGACCTTCCCTATGCGGCTACCAAAACGAAGGCTTGCGATGATCAACGGCCACTCTTCCATCTTGGATGCAAATTTTAGCCGTCCAAGGTCGCCAAACAACGCATGGTAACCTTTGGCCCAAAACCCTAGTTTGGCCACGCCAAACCACGCCAAGGAATGCCATGCCACATATTCCAATGGCATGGCAACCACCTTGCCGCGCCATATCATGCCGGCCTTCCCTATGCGGCTACCAAAACGAAGGCGTGGGATGATCAACGGCCACCCTTCCATCTTAGATGCAAATATTAGCCGTCCAAGGTCGCCAAACAACGCATGGTAACCTTTGGCCCAAAACCCTAGTTTTGGCCACGCCGAACCGCGCCAAGGCAGGCCATGCCACATGTGCCAATGGCATGCCAACCAGCTTGCCGCGCCATAACATGTTGGCCTTCCCTATGCGGTTACTAAAACGAAAGCGTGCGATGATCAACGACCACCCTTCCATCTTAGATACAAATCTTAGCCGTCCAAGGTCGCCAAACAACGCATGGTAACCTTTGTCCCAAAACCCTAGTTTTGGCCACGCCAAACTGCGCCAAGGAAGGCCATGCCACATGTGCAAATGGTATGCCAACCACCTTTCCACGCCATACCATGGCGGCCTTCCCTATGCGGCTACTAAAACGAAGGCGTGCGATGATCAACGGCTACCCTTCCATCTTAGATGCAAATCTTAGCCGTCCAAGGTCGCCAAACAACGCATGGTAACCTTTGGCCCAAAACCCTAGTTTTGGCCACGCCAAACCGCGCCAAGGCATGCCATTCCACATATGCCAATGGCATGCCAACCACCTTGTTGCGCCATACCATACCGGCCTTCCCAATGTGACAACAAAAACGAAGGCGTGCGATGATCAATGGCCACCCTTCCATCTTAGAAGCAAATCTTAGCCGTCCAAAGTCGGTAAACGACGCATGGTAACCTTTGTCCCAAAACCTTAGTTTGGCCACACCAAACCGCGACAAGGAATGCCATGCCACATATGCCAATGGCATGGAAACTACCTTGCCGCGTTATACCATGCCGGCCTTCCCTACGCGGCTACCAAAACGAAGGCGTGCGATAATCAACGACCACCCTTCCATCTTAGATGCAAATATTAGCCGTCCAAGGTTTACAAACAACGCATGGTAACCTTTGGCCCAAAACCCTAGTTTTGGCCACGCCGAACCGCGCCAAGGCAGGGCATGCCAACCACCTTGCCGCGCCATAACATGCCGGCCTTCCCTATGCGGTTACCAAAACAAAAGCGTGCGATGATCAACGACCACCCTTCCATCTTAGATGCAAATATTAGCCGTCCAAGGTCGCCAAACAACGCATGGTAACCTTTGGCCCAAAACCCTAGTTTTGGCCACGCCGAACCGCGCCAAGGCAGGCCATGCCACATGTGCCAATGGCATGCCAACCACCTTGCCGCGCCATAACATGCCGGCCTTCCCTATGCGGTTACCAAAACAAAAGCGTGCGATGATCAACGACCACCCTTCCATCTTAGATGAAAATATTAGCCGTCCAAGGTCGCCAAACAACATATGGTAACCTTTGGCCCAAAACCCTAGTTTTGGCCACGCCGAACCGCGCCAAGGCAGGCCATGCCATATGTGCCAATGGCATGCCAACCACCTTGCCACGCCATACCAATCCGGCCTTCCCTATGCGGCTACTAAAACGAAGGCATACGATGATCAACGACCACCCTTCCATCTTAGATGCAAATCTTAGCCATCCAAGGTCGCCAAACAACTCATGGTAACCTTTGGCCTAAAACCCTAGTTTTTGCCACACCAAACCGCGCCAAGGCATGCTATGCAACATATTCCAATGGCATGCCAACCACCTTGCCGCGCCATCCCATGTCGGTCTTCCCTATGCGGCTACCAAAACGAAGGCGTGCGACGATCAACGGTCACCCTTCCATCTTAGATGCAAATCTTAGTTGTCCAAGGTTGCCAAACCGTGCCAAGGCATGCGTGCCGTTGATCAACAAAATTCCTTGTATGGTAGTCCCCATGTGTATCCTATTTTCATTGCATCTCCTTGAATCTATGTCCGCGTGATTTGATACAAGCTTATCGTACTCTTCTGGATGTGACGCTGGGATGCTCAGGATATCGCATGGAAGAAATATTTCGTATAGCGACGATGTAGGAATGAGAGATTTATGTTGTTTATCATGGCTCCCTCTGTTTCTTCAAGAAAATGTTTCAGCCGCTTCTCTGGAGTTATCTCATGAGTCTTTGATGGTCGTCGATGGACTGTGAAGAGAATTCCCCAGTCGCATTTTTCTTCAGTTTCTAAAGTTTTTTTCCTCTTAGCAGACTTGGGATCCTCCACGGCCTCGTAAAGTATTGAAGGCTTTGGTATCCATTGGCATGAAAGCATGCTCGGTATGGCTTTAATATGGCCTGGTTTAGGCACGGCCAAAAATTAGGGTTCTGGCTTTGTTTAGGCGCGACCAAACTAGGGCCAAAAGTTGTCATGCTTTAGCTGGTAACCTTGGACGGATAAGATTTGCATCTAAGGTGGAAGGGTGGCCGTTGATCGTCGCACGCCTTCGTTTTGGTAGCCGCATAGGGAAGGCCAGCATGGTATGGTGAGGCAAGGTGGTTGGCATGCCATTGGCACATTTGGCATGGCATGCCTTGGCACGGTTTAGCATGGCCAAAACTAGGGTTTTGGACCAAAGGTTACCATGCGTTGGTTGGCGACCTTGGACGACTAAGATTTGCCTCTAAGGTGGAAGGGTGGCCGTTGATCGTCGCACGCCTTCGTTTTGGTAGCCGCATAGGGAAGGCCGGCATGGTATGGTGAGGCAAGGTGGTTGGCATGCCATTGGCACATGTGGCATGGCATGCCTTGGCGCGGTTTGGCATGGCCAAAACTAGGGTTTTGGGCCAAAGGTTACCATGCGTTGGTTGGCGACCTTGGACGACTAAGATTTGCCTCTAAGGTGGAAGGGTGGCCGTTGATCGTCGCACGCCTTCGTTTTGGTAGCCGCATAGGGAAGGCCGGCATGGTATGGTGCGGCAAGGTGGTTGGCATGCCATTGGCACATGTGGCATGGCATGCCTTGGCGCGGTTTGGCGTGGCCAAAACTAGGGTTTTGGGACAAAGGTTACCATGCGTTGGTTGGCGACCTTGGACGACTAATATTTGCATCTAAGGTGGAAGGGTGGCCGTTGATCGTCGCACGCCTTCGTTTTGGTAGCCGCATAGGGAAGGCCGGCTTGGTATGGTGCGGCAAGGTGGTTGGCATGCCTTGGCGCGGTTCGGCGTGGCCAAAACTAGGGTTTTGGGCCAAAGGTTACCTTGCGTTGTTTGGCGACCTTAGACGGCTAAGATTTGCATCTAAGGTGGAAGGGTGGTCGTTGATCGTCGCATGCCTTCGTTTTGGTAGCCGCATAAGTAAGGTCGGCATGGTATGGTGCGGCGTGGCTGGTTGGCATGCAATTGGCACATGTGGCATGGCATGTCTTGGCGCGGTTTGGCGTGGCCAAAACTAGGGTTTTGGGCCAAAGGTTACCATGCGTTGGTTGGCGACCTTGGACGTCTAAGATTTGCATCTAAGGTGGAAGGGTAGCTGTTGATTGTCGCATGCCTTCGTTTTGGTAGCCGCATAGTGAAGGCCGATATGGTGCGGCGTGGCTGGCATGGCATGCCATTGGCACGGTGGTGCGGCTGGCATGCCTTGGCGCGGTAGACGTGGATCGAATGGCATGCCATTGGCACAGTGGTGCGGCTGGCATGGTTGGCATGCCTTGGTGCGGTAGACGTGGCTGACATGGTTGGCATGCCTTGGCGCGGTAGACATGGCTGGCATGGCATGCCATTGGCACAGTGGTGCGGCTGACATGGTTGGCATGTCTTAGCGCGGTAGCATGAGAATTAGAGTTTGGCATAGATGATGTCGGTCAATGTTAAGGGTTCTGCCGTGGAACATGACATATAAAAAAAAGGTACCCTGGTAATTCTTACGTAGGTATGCTGATCGATTCAATAAATTTGCTAATGGTCATAGTGACGTCATGTCAGATGTACAGTTTTACGATTTTGACCCTAAGCTAAAAACCATCATCAACAAGGACATATGACTCTATACAAGGAAAGAAGATATTACAGATATTATCGAATGAAATACAAAATATGATACAAAGAGAAACATAATGTAGGCAAATATATCAGAATAAATGCCATATATTTTAACAAGATGCAACTAATTTTGTCACTTAATAAGACGAAAAATAATTTATCAGGAAAAAGAAAAAAAAGACTTAACGTCCAGAATAATGGTCCTGCGGCTCTCCTGCATAATACAAATCGGCTCCTAAAAGGCTGATCATTCATAAAATAGCAAAAAGATCTTTTTTTTTTGATGAACAATCAGACCATATTTCATTCAATCCAAAAAGGTGATTACATGATTGTTTACAAGAAAAAAAACAATCAAAATACAAGAATATTAAAATTCAAATACAAACCATTTACATGTAATTCGCAAAGAGAAAGAGCAAAATACCGCAAAGGTACCCAATTTTTGTATGAAAAATAGAGAGAAAAGATGGTATAATCCGGAATCAATTCCGACCATTTTGAATGTTTGTCTTCTATAACAAGAGATGCTCCAAAAAGAAAGGAGTTCTTAGCCCTTAATCTTGTATATATGAACGAAAAACCCGGATGCCCTAAATCCCTTTTGTTGAAGATGAAATCAAAGTGATGCCGTGTTGAATCGTCGTTGTTCTCGGATCTAGAATAACATGTCATGAACCAACCAACAAAGATTGAACAAATCACAATCAAAGTGAAGAAATAATCGCTCTCAGAGCGAAAAAAAAAATCGCCCAAAAAGCGAAGATAAAATCACCAAAACGATGAAGAAATGTGTCAAAAAACACCACAAATTAAAAAACAACATCTTATTCAATCAGAAAATCTACTAAAACAAAAGAACAATAATAATCCTTACTCAGATCTACTAAAACAAAAGAACAATAATAATCCTTACTAAAACAAGAAAGATGAAAAGACTTTTGGGTTTTTTTAGAAGGGAAGAGAGGGAAAAGAAGAAAGAGAAAAAATATTCAAAATGACCCAGAAATAAAAATGATTAATAATTTCAAAACACCAAAAGAGTACGTAATTAGTAAAAGCAAATACATGCTTCAAAAAAGAAAAAAAAAAGAAAAAAACCAAAAGAGTACGTAATTAGTAAAAGCTAATTGCACAATTAATCGAAAACTAATATATTTAGAATCCTATTATTGGAGCTTTGAGGGGGTGTGACTTTGGGGATTAAAATGCTAGGTGGAGACTAAATGGTATAGGGGGAGATCAGATTTATGTGAAAGTTAAAAAACACTCTCATTCATTTTCATTTAAGACACTTCTAACATTCCATTAACTTATTAATATAATCCAAAAAAAAACTGAAAATCATTAATTGAAAAAAAAAACTGAAATTCATTAAAAAAAACAACTGACCCCCCTATTCATTCCCTTCTTCTTCTCTGCCCCTTTTCTTCTTCTTCTTCTATTCTCTTCGTTTAATCAGCGATTAATTGTCGATTCCAAAAAAAATTGTTGCTCATTAAACTCATGGTATAAAAGCATGAAAGAAAAGGAAAAATTAGGTCCATCTTTGTCGAATCAACCTCCTATTGAAGAAGATAAACCAACTTCAACTAAAGAAGTGATAATTCAATGAAGGAGATGGACCAGCCTCCCAGACTCCTGAGATGACAACAATAAGGTATGAATCGAAATACCCACTCTTTATTTAAGCTTTTTATCAATCTTTCATTATGTTTCGAAGATTTTAGGTCTGAAAAAACAGTTTCAGAAACTGTTTACGGCTGGGAGTTCTTTGATTTCCAGCCGTAAATAAGTATCACGGTTAGGATATGTTGGTTTCCCAGCCGTTTACAGGTATCACGGTTGGGACATCTAAGAACTCCCAGCCATTTATATGGTCACGGTTGGGAAATCTAAGAACTCCCAGCCGTAATTTAGTCGATACGTACGAGATAGAATAATCCCATCCGCAACAACTTAATCACGGCTGGGACTTTCCTATCCGTATATATCTCTGTGTTCGAATTCATGTGTTAGCGGTAGTGGTTACGTCTAGGATTTTCTGTCCGTAATTGGGTTTTCTAACCGTGTATGTTAGTTACCTAGCCGATTATATATATGGCGGCTAGGTTTTCCTATCCGTAATATGAGTAAGCAATGAGAAAAGAAAACTTCCCAACTGTTATTGTTTTTACGGCTTGGTCAATAAATCAAAATCCCATCTGTTATTTTTGTTTGCGGCTGGGACTTTTGACTTTTCCTAGACGTTTTTTGATTACGTCTTGGTCGGTTGATAATTAACCCATCCGTAATTGTATTTTCTGCTGGGACTTTTCACTTTTCCTAGCCGTTTTTATGTTGTCGGCTGGGTTTTGTCAAGATTTCCCAGCCATTGTGACTTATAGTCTTTTGCATTCTTGTCTGATTTTTCTTTGAACAGAAACAAAAAGAGGAAGAAAAGATCAATAGAAGTAACACCTTCTAATGAGCCAACTCCGCAACCTCGTCACGGAAAAGCACTGAGTGAAAACGCAAGGAATACAAGTGAAGTTGGAGTTGGTGGAGTAAGTGAATTTGTGCTTGCTGTTAGTGGAGGAAATGAAGGTGGAGTTTCAGGAGGAAATGATGGTCTTACTGTTACCGGAGGAAATGAAGGTAAAGTTGTAGGAAATCAAGGTGAAGTTGTTTTAGGAAATCAAGGTGGAGTTGCTGTAGGAAATCAAGGTGTAGATGTTGTTGTTGCAGGAAATGAAGGTGGACTTGTTGTTACTGAAGTTGCCACTTCTAGTGCTGCTTTTGATCAAGGTGTAGTTGTTACTGAAGTTGGCAGTTCTAGTGGTGCTGCTCTTGATAAAGGTAAAGCAGTGGTTGAGGATGACAAGAAGGATGGAAAGAAGAAGTATCCACCAAAGGATAATGCGAGAGACATCATTGATGCTATGGAGTTTTTACCTAAAAAGAAGAATGGGAGACCATGGGGTGTGCCAAGAGGTCGTTCCGTCTTGATTGGTTACGAGTCATCATGGGTTTCTAGAGTCTGTACCGCAAAGGTAATACATCAAACTTAATATATGTTGTTTTCATTTTATTATGGATATCCAATCGTAACAACCAAAATTTTATATTATTTGTAGTTTCCAAATAAAGCGGTTCCTAAACTAAAGAACCAACAACCAAGATTTTGGCCGTTGGAGGGTGAGCATCCAGAGCATCCAGATGTGCTAGCTTTGGTAAAAGCTTCGGGGTTATAGACTGGAATCGAGGCGCTGCATAAGTCGTATGATGTTGTGACAGTTTGTAATTCTAGAGAAAGATTTTAGCCCGAAACCATGACTTTCCAACTCCCATTCGGCGAGATGACTATGAATCCGGATGATGCTAAGGCAAGATGGCAAGGGAAAAGGAGGTAAAAAGGCTAGAGTTGTAGAACCAGTTGTTGAACAAGACCAAGAGGACGATTTGGATGCGTTTTTACAAGAGTCTTCTGGGGAGGAATCAAGTGAATGACAATCTACTCGCTTTGACATTTCACTGTTTTCGTTCTTTGATTAAGGATTGAGATGGATGGATTTTTATAAATTTTCATTTATGAATTAATGTTAGTCTTTCAATGTGTTTAATCTAAGAAAAATGAGGAAAAAAGCAACATCATTGTTTTTCAGGCATTTTCGGTTAGGTCGTTGCTTCACAAAACCTAGCCGAAAATGCCTATAAATCATGAAAAATAAACTTTCATAGCCGTAAAATGGACAACGGTTAGGAACTCCCAGCCGTAAAAGCCAAAACGGTTAGGAAAATCGTCCGTGGCATGTTCACGGTTGGGAAAAACCTAGCCGTTGTTTGGTCTAAATTCCCTGAACTACAATGAGTCATGTTTACGGCTAGATATCCAAGCCGTGTTAACATCACGGTTAGGACTTATATCCGTAAATATATTTACGTCTTGGTCTACCTAGACACTTCCTAGCCGTTTTGTGGGAAACGGTTCGGAAACCCATCCGTGACATGATACGGTTGGGACATTCTTAGTCGTATAGTACTCTGGTAAACAAAAAAAAAGGCTCCTAGAAATGGCTACATATCCAAGATGTAATTCACTCCATGGACATGAATCCCAGCCGTTTTTCTAGATAAAAGTAAAAAAATCAGATTACGGCCAGGAATCCCAACCGTAACTCTGACAGACCACCAACTCTGCAGGTCATACTGAATTACGGCTTGTTATGCCTAGCATTTTCCAGTCGTAGTGATCTATAATTTCACTTGTACCACTTCAAATCGGCTAGTTTTTTGAATTTTGAAAAATAGATCCGTTTGAAGACTAATCTATAGAAGGTTCTAACTGTTCAACCACCTATTTAAACTTGAAATAACTTTAAATCCATATAACCACCCATTCCAAATCAAAATCACACCTACAAGATCTAGTAAAACTCATAATAACTCAATACAATGTACTCAAAGGATCAACCCGACTTTAATTTGGATGAAGACTTATCTCTTTGCCAAAATTTTGTGCTATGCTATCCAAAGAAGGGAGAAGAACGAAGGAATAGTGGTGTACCAAGTCAATCTTATTGGAAGAAGATTTTTGAAATTTTTTGTAGTGAAACAGGTAATCCTAACAACCGCGATGGGATTGAATTGTATCTTCGATTCTCAAACATACGCAAAAAAGTGGAAGAGTATATTGCTTTACTTCGTATGTGCAAGCAACTTCGACTAAGAGGTGAGACTGATGAAGAAGTCGTAGCTCAAGCTAAAAAGGAATGGAGAAAATAGAAAGGTTATAATTTCAACTTCGAAGCTCAAATGACCATCGTCAAAGATTTCTTGATACATCGGAAGGGATGTTATTAAAACCAAGTTTGTAATGGGGATATATTAAGCATGTAATGAGTTTTATTCTGGTCTAGTTAATGAAAGTATTAGTAATTTTCAATCGTATTAAGAATTCATGTTGAAACAAAAAATTTCTGAACTTTCAAATCTAATTACGGGCGGGAAAGTTTTGTAAACCCAGCCGTTTTGCAGACTCAGGTTATTTTGGGAAGAATAACGGCCAGAAGTTCGTAAATTCCCGTCCGTTTTCCGTAATCACGGTTGTGAGTTCCTGATTTCCCAACCATTTTATTGTTTTATAGCTGGGTTGGTAAGTTTTCCCAGCCGTTACTGCAGAAATTCCAGATTTTTTTCCAGATTTTCGACGGATTTGAACTGATAAAATTGATGTTGGGAGTTGATTATAAGGTTATCTTGAGTTTTGTGATGAAGGGTTTCGTCATTTTTCTTCAAAATTTGTCAAAACAAATTCACCAAATTCACCATTTTCTTTCTTCAAAACTCAAAAAAATCAAGTTTTGATTTGCAAAAGATTTGTTTGGATTAGTCTAATCAATTCACTAAGACTGATTAGTTAGCTTAATCAATTTAATTAGCACTAATCAAATTAAGGGTAGATTAGATATTAGAGAAAAATATAGATAAGGGGTCCTATGGGTTGTTATTTCATGACCACAAAAAAAACCCTAAATACGCCCCCAATAATAGGATTCTGTATTTAGGTCAGGTTTACACGTTCGCTAGAGTACCTGCATAAGGAATATACTTCCTAAGAGGAAATAGCAAATCTTCTAAGCGCATCGTTCCCCGTCGTAGAAGGATGGTATATTCGAAATCCTATCAGAGATGAAGCCGTCCCATGTTTTGTTAATCCTTCTCCTAATCTGCCACTTGCTGTTTTCATAATCTTCAAGCACCCAGACAACTATTTCGTTTTCCGAAATTGATAATAGATTAATTGCATCTTCACCAATTCCAAACCAAGTATTTGGGCAGTCTCCAATACAACCTATTTCCATTGGTAATTCTATTTTCCAGCTTCGCTCTTCCTCTGCATGGAAAGCAGTAATATGTGTACTAGTCAACCAATGTAAAGCTCCTCGATGATCAACAGCGTTGAGACTTTTAAATATATTTTCACCGTTGTAATTAATTTACAAGTCGAGAGTCTCCATTCCATTGTTTCACGTGAGAAAATCTCAAAACAGAAAACGCTTTGAAGGGGATATGTACAAATCACTGTGTAATCATTAGTACTGTTAGTGACTAACCCGAACTTAGATGTGTGAATCGTATTACCAGCATAAGAAGAAGGCCAAGGAAGTGTAATAGGTTTGCTTCTCAAGGTTAACGGGTTACATACATAAATCTTTTTTCCTGTTTTTAACAAAAGAAGTCCATTCCAAGAAGCTAAAATATCTGCGCTATGGGCGTTGTAAGGATGCTTCGGTTCTAGAACAAAGAAAAATTTAATGAATGATGAAATAAACCAGAAACAGCACCATTGAAACTATTCAAACGACGAATGAAGAATTCACTGGATATTAATGAATTCCATCTTTTGTTCATTACCTTACGCGATGTTACTTGTTTTGTAGGTACTCGTGCTAAGATTCGCGACAGAACTTCGTCATCAAACAATTCATCCATGACGCTCTTTTTTCTTGTTTCCTCTGTAATGCGATATACCGTCAGCACAGTCCTATTAAAGATGAACTATTTATAAAATTTATAAACATAGCATACGGCCAGTTAATTCCTGTTTAGGGCTAGTATTTTCCTTTTCCACCGATTCCAACTTTCAAGTCTTAAATAAAGTGGACCCTACAAATAATCAACGTCTGCAATAGGTTTTATATACGAGATTATCTAAGCCGTCCATTACTAAAGCCACATTCGTCATTCGTGAAGTACCCAGTCGCAGAAGTACCATGTCTTTGCATGGTATAACTTTCGACAATTTAGGGTTTTTTTTTGCAGAAAAAGGAAAAATAATTTTTCAAAAAAAAAAAAACAGAACTAGTAGTAATTAATAAAACTAGGGTTTATCATGGCGACTGAAGTACCGTAGAATTCAGAAGGAACTCAATAATCTTTCGCATAGTAATGGCAATCGTCCTCAAAATATGAGGTATGTATTGCTGTAAAAGGATGTGATTAAATTGTAGGTTGCTTGAGGTCTAACATCTTTTATGGAAGCAATTTGTAATGTGCATGCAAAAGGTATAATTAGCTAAATATATAACATAAGGATGTTTTTGTATCGAAGAAGTGTCAGCACTTGTAGATCAGAAATGGTGAGTAAGCTCATTGTTTGTTAGATTGATGGATTGGATTGGATGTATTAATCACTCTAAGTGGTATCTGTACTAGTGGAGAGTTCAGAGAGGAAGTGTATAGTTTAGGGGATACAGTGCTATTTCTTGGCGAAAATACAAATGCTTGCTGCTCAGCGGCTGACTTGGGGCTTAGCAGCAAAGGTTATCTGTCTTATACATGTTTGATGTAGAGGACAAATGCACTGTGACTGTCTTGCCTCGTTCCAAGTTGCCAACACCATGGTTTTCCTCGCAGTGGATAATGATGCATCTCCGCCTATATGCAACCCACGGATCAGGATTGTAAGAATAATTGACAAATCTATTTGAATGTTTAGTGCCGCTGATGGAGGAGGAAGTACATAGAACATATGTCAAGGCCAAGCAAAGTTAGACAAGTAAATTACGCAATAAAGGCAAAGGAAATGGAGGAAATAACAAGTGCAGCGCAGATGGCAGTGATAATCTGAGAAGAAAAAAGAGGAGGAAGATGTAGAGATATATAGAACGAATAGTTGTCAGTTAACGATCCAGAATAATAATAATATGTCACCACAAATTGTAAATTCGAAAGCACTTAAAGTAAAAAACTACTTGCATGGTTAATCGAAAACTAATACTATTAATTTAAACCTCTGCTAGAGTTCTTGGGTAAGGAATATACTTCCTCTGGCCCTCGAGCCAACCATCTAAGAAGGGCTTGATCCTTTGGGCACCAGTTCTGATATTTTTTATCAGCGCACAATATTTACGCTTGGCATCTTGCAACACAAGCACTAACCGTTGGCCGTCGTAGAAGGTTGGTATATTGGAAAACCTATCGGTGATGAAGGGGGAGCCCCAAGTTCTCTCAATCCTTCTCCTAATCCGCCCCTTGCTATTTTCATATCTTCAAGCACCCAGACAATTATTTTCAAAGATTCTAAAGAAGTATTTTTATGGTCTCACACAACTGCCGAGACGATTCCTTTCATTCAGTATTTATATGAGTTACAAGGGAATGATTCAAAACCTAATCTAACTGATAGAGCTAGTTTACAGGATTGTTACAAGACTTGATACAATAACGGAGAATACATATGACTCGGATTACAACAGATTTGGATACAACAAAGTTGGACTATACTCCTAAAGACTTGGATAGCAGGTGCAGCTCGTGCCATCACAATTGCTGAAACTATACATGGCTTATATACGTCTAAACCCCCCCTCAAGTTGGAGCATGGGGAGAGTCTGGACAAATGCCCAACTTGCTGACAAGACGTCGAAAAGAATCCACCCCAAGTGGCTTGGTGAAAATATCTGCCAACTGTGCCGCAGACGGAATATACAACGTTTTAATGAGACCAGAGAGAAGTTTCTCACGAACAAAATAACAGTCGATTTCAATATGTTTCGTCCGTTCATGAAAAACTGGATTTTCAGATATATGAATGGCAGCTTGATTATCGCAATAAATTGGAATGGGTGTCGAAATTTGGACACGAAGATCAGTGAACAAATAGTGTAACCATTGCAGTTCAGATGTTAGCTTGGCGAGAGCCCGATATTCTGCCTCAGCAGAAGATTGGGAAACAGTTGGTTGTTTCTTGGATTTCCAAGAAATGGGACTATTTCCCAGCATTGTAAAATACCCTGTGGTAGATCGACGAGTAGTAGGGCAACCTTCCCAATCAGAGTCGGTATATCCTGCAAGAGATAAAGTACTTGTGGCAGAAAGAAAAAGTCCATGATTAACAGTACCTTTAAGGTAACGAACTACACGACGGGCAGCATCCAAGTGACCAGAACATGGGTGTTGCATAAATTGACTCAAGTAATTGACAGAAAAAGTAATGTCAGGACGAGTTACTTGAAGATAAAGAAGTCGACCTATTAGGCGACGATAAATACTAGGATCAGGTAGAGGGTCACCAGAGGAAGGAAGGAGTTTAAGATGTTGTTCGATTGGAGAGGGAGCAACCTTGGAACCTAAGAGACCAGAATCATCAACAATGTCAAGAATATATTTGCGTTGACACAGAAGAATACCCTTGGGAGATCTGGATACTTCAATGCCCAAGAAATACTGGAGACGACCAAGATTCTTTAAAGAAAATTGAGATTCTAGGGTACGTTTGAGACTCTGTATAGCAGAATCATTGTTACCTGTGATGATAATATCGTCAACGTAAACTAGAACATAAATAGAGACCATGCCAGAATGAAAAGTGAAAAGAGAATAATCTGCACGAGATTGAATAAATCCTGCATTAAGCAGGGCAGTAGAAAATTTAGCAAACCATTGGCGAGAGGCTTGCTTAAGTCCATATATGGACTTATTGAGCTTATAAACACGATCGTCCCCCTTTTTCTGAAATCCAGGAGGAAGTTTCATATAAATATCCTCAACAAGATCACCTTGAAGAAAAGCATTATTAACATCAAGTTGATGAAGAGGCCAATTATGAATGGAAGCTATAGATAATAAAACACGAACAATAACAAGTTTAGCAACAGGAGCAAAGGTGTCGTGGTAATCAATACCTTCCTGTTGTGTGTAACCTTTAGCTACGAGACGTGCTTTGTAGCGTTCAATCGTGCCATCTGAACGGTATTTAATTTTAAATACCCATTTGCAGCCAACAGCCGTCTTTCCAGGTGGGAGAGTAGTGAGAGTGAATGTATTGTTGTTGTGAAGGGCAGTATGCTCGTTGACGATGGCAGCTTTCCAATTTGGATTTTTAATAGCTTCCGTAAAAGAACGGGGGATATCATTAGTGATGACAGATGATAGGAATGCACGATGTTGTGGAGTAAATTGATTAAAAGAAATAAAATTTGTCAGAGGGTGAGAAGAACGAGATGTACACGGTGTGACTGAACATATAAAATCCTTCAAGTGGCTTGGCCGGTGATGTTCTCGAGTTGATCTGCGCAAAGGAGCAGCAGGCGCAGGATCAGTAGAAAGCAAAGAAGGAGTATGAATTGAAGTGTCAGTAGACAAGGGCAAAGATGATGAAGTATTAGAGTCAGGTGCAGTAGTAACATCTGATAATACATGCTGTGTGGACTGAGAAGGAATGACATGTGGAGAATGCATCTGGTGGTCAGCAGCAGGTAAAGAAGCAACAGGCGTGACTGTTGGAAACTGCGAGGAGCAAATAGGAGGACCATCAAAGTAAGTGTCCTCTGAAGGTGCAGGTTTAAAAAAATCAGGAGTGAAAATGTGAGCATCTTTAAAAGGAAAAACATGTTCATGAAAAACGACATCACGAGAGATATAAGTAGATTTTGTATCTAAATCCAATATGATAAAACCTTTATGGTGATATGGATAGCCAAGGAAAATACCCGGTTTAGCACGAGAATCAAATTTGTTTCGTATGTGAGCATTTCGAGCATAGCAGAGACAACCAAAAACTCGAAGATTACGATAATTAGGAGAAGTACCTATCAGTACCTCATGAGGAGATCTTTTTGAAAGAACCGGAGTTGGCATCTTATTAATAAGATATGCAGCTGTAAGAATACATTCACCCCAGTAACAGATTGGCAAATTTGCTTGGAAACGAAGAGCACGTGCAACAGAAAGCAAATGTCGATGTTTGCGTTCGATTATGCCATTTTGCTGTGGAGTATGGACACAACTGCGTTGATGATGGATGCCATTATCATTAACCCAAGACTGAAATTCAGTGGACAAAAATTCAGACCCATTATCAGATTGGATACGCTGTAAAACTGGCAAATAAGGTAGAGAATTACCTGTAGAAATGGATTGTAATTTGTGAGAATATTGAGTAATAACATGACGCGAAAAAAACTTGATAAACTTACAAGTTTCTCCCTTGGTGTGCATAAGATACACCCAGGTGCAGCGAGAAAAATCGTCAACAATGGTGAGAAAATACTTTGCACCATTAAGGGATGGAGTGAAAAAAGGACCCCATATGTCACAGTGTATGAGCTCAAAACATCTTTTAGAAGAAATAACATTTTATTAAAAGATAAACGAGTCTGTTTAGCCAGAGGACATACATCGCAGGAAGATGGAAAAGTAGACTTAATATAGTCATGCTTGGTACATAGAAATTTAAAACGTTCTAAACTAGGATGGCCAAGACGACAGTGCCAAATGTCTAATGCCGTTTTATTGAAAAAAACTTTGTGCGATGTTGTTGGAGATGAAGAGACCCGAAGACGATATAATCCCTCATGAAGTTCACCCCGACCAATCACTGTGTTCGTTGACAGGTCCTGAAAGATAAAAGAATTGTGGGTGAGAAGTACAACACAATTCAATGCCCGAGTCAACTGACTTACAGACAATAGATTGAATTTGAAGTTCGGAATATGATGAACATTTGATAACTTTAGAGTGGGTGAGAATACTACTTCACCAATGTGTTTGACAGTTGAGTATGTGCCGTCAGGAAGTTGCATTTGAATTAAGGAGGTAGCAGGTGAATAAGAGGTGAAATATGATAAGGAATTACAGATGTGGTGAGTAGCCCTACTATCGACAAACCATGGTTCAAAAAAAGAAGAGGTAGTGAATAATTTACCAGCAAAGTTAACACGCGGTTCCATTGTCACATCGTCAGATGGTGGATTAATCAAAGCAAGAAGACGTGAGTACTGCTCAGCTGAAAATGCCGGGACAACAGGATGTTGAGCAGAGTGAGAGTCCTGGGAAATAGCAGTAGTGTTCGCAGAAACGGCAGGTGGTGCAGAAGACGATGGAAAACCATGTAAACGATAGCATATGTCACGCACATGACCGTGCCGGTTACAGTAATCGCAGTGTGGTCTAGGTCGCTTGTTATGACTGGTAGATGCACGAGCAGTGGATGGAGCCTGACGATTGACATTGAGAGCAGCAGACTCAATGGTTGGAAGTGGACTGGCAGTGATGTGTTGTTGTTCTTCTTCCTGCTGCACCATATTGAAGATACGGAGAGCAGTGGGGAATGGATCCATGAGCAGAATCTGACTTCTGAGATTAGAAAACCTATCATGCAAGCCTTGAAGAAACTCCATGGCTCTGTCACGTTCTAAGCGTTCAAGCAATGACTTACCAGCTCCACAAATACACACCTCAGTGAGAGCAACAAGTGAATCATATTGATCCCACAGTGTCTTGATTTTTGTGTAATACAAAGATACTGACATCGATTCTTGTCTGATGGCAGCAATAGCAGATTTCAATCTAAATAAGATAGGCGCATTAGAGATACAAAATCTCACCTGTAAATCCTTCCAGATTGCATGGGATGAAGGAGCATATAAACAGCTTGCCCGGATGTCAGGTTGGCATGAGTTCAGAAGCCAACTCCCCACCAGATCATCACACCTCTTCCAGCACTGGTAAGCAAGTTCATTAGTGGGAGGAGGGAGAGTACCATCGACAAACCCAAGTTTTCCTTTGGCATTGAGAGCTTTGGTGATTCCTCGTACCCAAGATCCATAATTGTCGCCCTGCAACAATGGAGAAAACAACACAGTGGCCGGGTTATCACTGGGATGTATAATATATGGATCAGAAATTCTAGGGTTTCCTGAAGTTGGAATGGATGTAGTGTCATGTGTGGGTTGATGATGAGGGCTTTCAGGTGGTGTTGAAGAAGTTGATGCAACCATTGTGTGGAGAAAAAAATAAGTATTATGCGGAAGATGAATTAGGTCCTAGGATGGATCAAGATGATACCATCAAAGATTCTAAAGAAGTATTTTTATGGTCTCACACAACTGCCGAGACGATTCCTTTCATTCAGTATTTATATAAGTTACAAGGGAATGATTCAAAACCTAATCTAACTGATAGAGCTAGTTTACAGGATTGTTACAAGACTTGATACAATAACGGAGAATACATATGACTCGGATTACAACAGATTTGGATACAACAAAGTTGGACTATACTTCTAAAGACTTGGATAGCAGGTGCAGCTCGTGCCATCACAATTGCTGAAACTATACATGGCTTATATACGTCTAATATATTTCTTTGTCCGAAATTGATAATAGATTAATTGCCTCTTCAGCGATTCCAAACCAAGTGTTTGGGAATTTTGCCTCTCCAGTGGTTCGGAAATTTGGCACACAATCTATTACCATGTCAGTTGGCAAATCTATTTCCCAGCTCCGTTCTTGCTCTACATGAAAAGCAAGTATATATGTACTATTCAACCAATGTAAAGCTCCTAGATGGTAAACAGAGTTGAGCCTGTCAAATATCTCTTCACCATTGTGATTCATTGTACAACTCGAAAGTTTCCACTCCATTGTTTCAGGTGGGAAAATCGCGAAACGGAAAATATTCGGATCGTGTTGAAGGCGATGCACACAAATGACTTTGTAGTACGAGAATTTGACTGGATCATCAATATTGTTGGTGACTAAACCGAACCTAGGTGTAAGAATCCCACTACTATCAGAAGAAGGCCAGGGAAGTGTAATAGGTTTGCTTCTCATGGTCACCGGGTTACAAATATAATAAACTTTTCCTGATCGTACCAAAAGAAGTGCATTGGAAGAAGCTAAAATATTTACTCTAAGATCCCTGTAAGGGTGAAATCCGTAAGGTTCGAGAACAGTAAAACCCTTATCATCCGTAGGCAAAAAATCACGAGAGCTTAATTTGTCATTACCATTAACATCAAAAGCGAAAAACTTAATGAGATTTGCAATGATGAAATAAACCAAAAACAGCACGATTGACATAATTAAAACGACGGATGAAGAAATCACTAGAGATTAATGAATTCCATCTTTTGTTCATTACCTTAAGCGACGTTACTTGTTCCGCAGGTACTCGAGCTAAAATTTGCGACATAACTATTCGTCATCAAAAAATTCATCCATAGTGCAGCTCTCTTTTTTCTTGGTTCCTCTGTAATGCCATATACCATCAATCAGCAGTGCACAGTCCTCAATTAAAGATGAACTATATAAACATAAATTAATTCCTCTTTAGGACTAGTATTTTTCCTTTTCCGCGGATTCTTAAATAAAGTGGACCAATAAATAATCAACGGATGATGTAAGTTTCATACACGAGATTATCTAGGCCGTTCATTACTAGGCCACATTCATAGAAGTACACTGTCGCAGAAGTATCGTATCACTACCTTGTACCATTTAGCTTTCGAAAATTTAGGGGTTTTTACAGAAAAAAGAAAGAGGGAATTTTTCAAAATCGACTAGGGTTTATCGATTTTGCTACTTGAACAGCAGGGTTTATCGATTATCTGTGTATCAGACTTACTGTTCTTCTTGTCTCACACCTATTCGAGCAGCGAGAGGATAGAAGCAAAGTTGAAAACCTAATTCTAGCTCTGAGGTAAACAAATTTCAATCCCATTAATAGGATTTCAATACTCGAAGATACTGAAATCTTTTTTTGATTGATTTATACTCAAGTATTGATCTGATGATTTAATTTCTAGTTTTATGTTTTAGATCTAATTACTGTGATATTTCTGTCTACGATTGAGTGGTAGATTCACAAATTTTCATAGTAGGTTTGTTTGATTACTGTGTATGAAGTATTTGGTTGAATCTTTTTGTTTAGCCTCATCTCGAGAGGCTTACAGAGTTACGAGATAAGTTAAGTGTTATGACTTGGGCGAACTTTAAATTTGTGAAGTTTTATGTTACTTTTAGCTGATGAGCAAGAGAAAAAACGAGTAAATTGGTTGAGCTTGCCAGATAAACACTTGTATGCACATAATTTTTTAATATGTGTTCACTAAATTCTGAATTTTATGTAGAAGAATAGAACTCTGAAAACTTAGATAAAAAATTTCTTGAGGGAAAGAAGAAGCAAAAACAATTGGCTTTTTATAAGTGAAAATGTATGAAGTGGGAGTACGTACTAAAATAACTGCCAGCATTTATTTATTTAGTGTCTGTTTTAGGTTATACAGAGATGATACTGGTCATTACGTCTTTCGTTGACTGTATTGTATCTTTGATACCTATTTTGTTGATGAATCGATGTAGTTCTTTCATACATGATTCCGACCATAAGCTTAGCGTGCCATGCATATTTGGGTGATCATTTTTCTACTGTTTGGTTTGTGGTAGATGGACGAGGTAGCGTAAGCGTCGATAATTTTGGATTTAGTATCCTTATGATTCGTTTGATTGGGGAAAATGAGAGTGTACTGGTTTTTGGCTTGAGCCAGTATTAACCCCATGCTAGTGAATGGGTAAGTTATACTTATCCCAGGTAAAGAGTCTTTGGCAGTATGCGTGCATTAGCTAGGAAAGCAGTTGATCTGATTTGTATGTTGTTTTCTTGCGACTTCTTTTGCAGAATTGGTAGACTGTTGACATTGCTAACCTTCTTGTGTATCGTTTGTCGAGCACAAGAAGGGTATTAAACTTAGTAGTGAACATAATACACTAACCTGTCCAGGCTTTGCCGAGGGCCTTGTTTTTGTCCTTTTCCGTCATCTCTTGGCTTCGAGTCTTTTAGTTCTCTTTCTTCCTCTACGTTTCTTTTTCGCTGGATCGCGAAGACTGGAACTGATGTATCCTCTTGATCCTCAGCATTCAGTTTAATCTTTTCGAGTTCTATTTTACTTGGCTTTGAGCTCCTCAATCTTATTGTCCAACCATTCATTGACAACCTTACTTTATTGATCACTGACAGAAGCCAAATCCGCTAAAACGCTGAACTTCAGACACATTAAATTGTAACGGAGACTTGGCATGTTCAACTCCCAACAGCTAAAACTCACTTTCACTTTTGTATGCGGTTTTCTTACGTCTTTTCCCACCTGCGTAAGATGTATTTTTTAGGAATAAGTCGAATCACATTATGCATTAGTACCACAATTGCATGCTTACAAAGTATTCCCATAGACTCAAACATTTGGCAGCTACAATGAACATCAAAATCAACAGGTTTTTTTTTTTTAGCTTCAGTTGTTTCTGTTTCGTCTGCCCTATTATCAAACACACACTCCTCCTTTTCACTGTCACTGTGTCGCTATTTTCGGTTTCACTTCCATTTGTTTCGCTGTCATCTGTTCCGCTTTCATTATCCGTCTCTAAATCAGCCATTCCTTCACCATCATCTACCACTTGAACAGCGATATCACCATCTTCCTCTTCACTGCTATCATCATCCGTTTCTATAATGCAACATTGAATTTCAGTTTTCTTACAAAAATCATCAAGCCAAATATCCTCTCGAATAACATACTTAACACATATCAATCATATAAGCTATAGTTTTGAAATTATTAAGATCCCTGATCAGAATGCTTACCAAATCTAACAGAAGAGAAACGAGTACTGTAAACACTTTATAAAATACGTATAAAATATGATTGTATCAAACCTTAAACAATCAAGATGATTTTGGCGTTCAAAAACTCTTATACAATAAATGTAGAGTTAGGTTTTAAGTTTACCTTGTTAGTTTGTTTGAGATAAAATGGTACTGATCTATGGAACTAACATCACAGAACTTGTTTCTATTCGAAGGTTCGAAGAGAACGGTTTCTGTTATTACAGAATACCCAGATTTGTTTTAGGATGAAGAATAAGAAACTGAATAGGAAACGTGACTTCTTTCTTTTCCCGCTGCCAAATTTCTAAACTTTAGTTTTTGTTTTCCATCTGAACCGTTGGGTACATCCAACGGCAGTAAGAATTAAGGAATTAACTCTTTTTTTTTCTTTTTCTTTTTTAATTAGACAAACAGAAAATACTTACCTCTCTCTGCCACGTCAGCTTTGCTGTCAATCCGCTGTCACCCTGCTGTTCAAGTAGCGAAATCGAGGGTTTATCATGGCGACTGAAGTATCAAAGAATTCTGAAGGAACGCCTAAATGGAAGAATAATCCTGCACATAATAATGGAAACCGACCTCAAAATATGCGGTATTTCACCCTCGATTCCATTTTGGTAGTCTCAGTGATTTTTTTATTTTTTGAGCTATATTTTGATTATTTGTACTGTTGTCAGGAGGCAAATTATTTCGCAACAGAGGAAATCATTACCTATTGCTTCAGGTATATCATACTTTAAACTCAGCTTACAAGAGTGTTACTTAGATTCAATTAATCATAATTGTTTTTTTTGAATTTTTGAATTTTTTTAGTTGAGAAGCGACTTCTGGAAGAAGTGAGAAAGCATGATATACTGATTATTGTTGGGGAAACTGGAAGTGGAAAGACAACTCGTAAGTGTGTTATTGTTTTTCGAGTAGTAATAGTTAACATATGCATTGCTGTAAAATGAGTTTTGCTTAAATTGGCGATTTGAAGAGCTAAAAGCGTAGCTTGCTTGAGGTCTAACATCATTTATGGAAGCAATGTATAATGTGTGCATGATGCAAAACGTCATGTTGTGATTCCGAGTTTGTCCTTTATAATATAATTAGATAAATACGTATAAGGATATTTTTCTGTCTGAGAGTTGGCAATTGTAGACTTTGAATTGAGGCGACTAAGCTCATTATTATTTAGATTGATAGGCCGGTAGATGGATTTATCAGTCTCAAGGATCAATCGAGAGTTCAGAGCAAGAAGAATTTATTCTATCTCGAACATAACTGTATATTTTACTCAGCTCTGGCAATTTCTGGACAGCATCAACAGTTAACAAATCTGAAATCTGTTTCCGTAAAAATTATCATTGTTTTGTTTTAAACCTGAAAAATCCTAAGCTTTTTCTGCAATTTGTTTCTAATTAGTCTGTCCTAGTTGTTTGGTCCTTGTAGCCCCTTTCTTTTGGGAAACCTTACATTACATATTCAGTCTAATGAAACACTGTATGTGAAATGTCTTGTCGTATATATGGAATCCTATTGCCAGTTTTCTTTGCATATGTATTCTGGTGCTTTTTGTATCTCTCAATTGAGCATAATTTTACTGACACGAGCTATGTTTTCTTTCAGAGTTACCACAGTTTTTATGTAACGGGGGATTCTGTCGTGATGGTAAAGTAATTGGGATCACTCAACCACGGCGTGTTGCGGCTGTTACTGTCGCGAAACGTGTGGCGGAGGAGTGTGATGTGGAGTTGGGCCAGAAGGTTGGGTATTCCATTAGATTTGATGATACGACATCTGCCTCGACTAGGATTAAATACTTGACAGATGGATTACTGTTGAGGTAAGCATTATGCACAGGATTATATTATACAACAAACGAGTGCAGCAAAAGCATGCCTAATTTATTTGTTGGTGCTAGATACTACATGTCTGTGTATCCTAACTTCAAATTGTCATGTTACGGATCTTCCTTACATACTGCTGTCAGTTGCATGGCTCCAAGTCTTTTCACATGAGATTTGTGACTTCTTATTTTTTTCCTGTTTTGCTGTTGTAAAACTGACATACCCGGGTTTCCTGGAGAACTCAACTAATACTCTCTGGGATGAAGTCTGAGTTCTTCTGAGCAAGTGCTGCAGAAACCATCGCATTGGCTTTATGTCTGTTCACATGTTCAAATTTCTGGGATTCTTATATTTTACCTTTCTGTTGTTGTTGTACCTGGGAAAACTCAACTAATCCTCTTCAGGATGAAGCCTGACCACCAAGCATTCTTCTTTAGTTAATCTTGGCATAAACCTAGAAGAACTGCACATTGCACTAATCTGATTTTGAAATACTTACAGGGAAACACTGCTGGATCCGCTTCTTTCTAGGTATTCTGTTGTCATTGTGGATGAGGCTCATGAGAGAACTGTTCATACTGATGTGCTATTAGGCTTGTTAAAAGATGTACAAAAAGCAAGGTCACTGGAAGGCAGAAAGGATACCAACAGTGTCGCACTTAAGGAAGAAAATAATGTGCAGAATCGTGTTTCTCTGAAACCATGCAAGGGCTCAAAACATTCACCACTTAAATTGATCATTATGTCTGCAAGTTTAGATGCAAGAGGTTTCTCTGAGTATTTTGGGGGTGCAAGAGCTGTTCACATTCAAGGGAGACAGTACCCAGTAGATATACTTTACACTCATCATGCTGAGCCAGATTACGTAGATGCGGCATTGATCACTATCTTTCAGGTATTTAAGTTGATCGTTCATGTGGAATTATATTTAAGATCTGATCAACTTGCTGAGAAATTTCCACCTCTCCTTTTCTACAGTTACTTACTTTTATAGTCTAGATAGACTCCTGAACGTTGGAATTATGTCAAATATTCAAAGCGAACAGAGAACAGAGAACAGACAATACAAACACAACCACTTAGTTTAGAAATCCATTAATCTGGCCTGGGTTGAAGTTCACCATTTTAGCTTGATACTGACGTTTTTCACTTCCAATTTTTTCTGTTCTTCTCTGTAGCTCACATTTTAGTCTCATATTAATGCTTGGTTCAAGCTTTTTTTTCTAGAAATAGAGGTTACTGATTATTGTGTTGATAACGTGGTTTCTTGATGGAGCAATATTCTTCTATGTTAGATTCATATGGGCGAGGGTCCCGGTGATATACTTGTATTTCTTACGGGGCAAGAAGAAATAGAATCGGTGGAAAAACTTATCCAAGAGAGAGTGCAAAAATTACCTAAAACCAGCCAAACTCTAAAAGTTGTACCAATATTTTCATCTCTTCCGTCAGAAAAACAAATGCTAGTTTTCCAGACAGCTCCGCCTGGGTTTCGGAAGGTAATTTGCTTTCTTCTGCATTGTGTATGACCGCATTGTCTGAAGTTTTGAGCTAATGCATGTGGCTCCCTTGTTCAAAAATCTACGCAGGTCATATTGGCAACAAATATTGCTGAGACATCAGTGACAATCCCTGGAATCAAGTATGTTATCGATCCAGGATTAGTTAAAGCGCGTTCTTACAACCATCGCACAGGGATGGAGTCACTAATTATTACTCCTACATCGAAAGCACAGGCTCTTCAAAGGAGGTAATTGCCTTGTAACAGTTTTTGTCTCATTTATGGACTCTGATTTGATGGATTGACTTCCTATCCAGCTTAAGTGTGTCAAAAAATTATTAGACATGGTTTTAAAAATTTGATAGCTTAGTAATGCTCAGTGTGTTAGCTTTCTGGAGATAGAATGGGGTTCTCAATGAAGTTCAGTTTGTGAAATGTGCATCATAAAAAAAGCTGGGTAGATCAATCAATAAACAGTTAAATATTGGAAACCAATACAAAATATGGATATAAGAATGGGCCACACATATTTAATGAAAATAACCCAGTTACATAGTGATGCTCTGAAATTAGAAGGGAAAATTTTACCTTTTAGCTTATGTATGGGGAAATCCTATGGCATGTGTTGACCTGGTAGGGTCGACGTACATGATATCTGCTACAGAAAGACTTTATTTTAAAATTCGTGGTGGTGGCACTTTTGTGCTCATGTGTTAGGCACACACAAACCTTTTGAGCAATCTTGCATAAAAATGGTTTTATTATCTAGCTTATTTCGTAATGGTGCACTTGCAGTGCACTTGTTTTATGGAAGAAGCATGTTGTATAGGACGTTTCTCTATGTGGGTAATTTTACGGAACAATGCATAATTTAGGGTGATGAGCGGTATTTTTCTGGAGATAACCGAAATTAGCCAATTAATTATTGTTTTAGAGTGCCATCATCTCACCTCAGAAAATTTATTTGTAAGTTAGGTCCATCATCTCACCTCAGAAAATTTATTTGTAAGTTAGGTTAATTGTTTTGTCTGGGTCTATATGCGACATTAAGATAAAAAAGTAGCACTTACTCTGTTGTGCTTTGCACTGAGTACTATATTTTACCAGTTAACGAGCTTTTTGTGTGTCATTCCTTTCATAAGAAACTAGTCAATCATTCATCAGTTTTACTCTCTCTTCTCATTGCAGAGGCATTTTGTATTGACTATTCCTGCAGTTAAATGTTTTCACATTTACTAGTGTTTGCTTGAGCATATTGATCGTGACCTGATGCAAATGAAACAGTTGGATATTTGTATGACTATATCCTTAATGCAGTGGTCGTGCAGGGCGTGAAGGACCGGGGAAATGCTTTAGGTTATATCAAGAAAGCGAGTTTGCTAAACTTGTTGATTCAACTACGCCTGAGATTAAGCGGTGCAACCTGTCTAATGTTATACTACAGCTCAAGGCTTTAGGTGTTGATGATATTATGGGGTTTGATTTCATGGAAAAGCCATCCAGGTGAACACTGGTCATGCCTTCCTTATTGCTGAATGATTCTTCCTTACTTTAACTGTCCCACGTCTCGAGAGATCTAAAATGTTTTTACTGAAATTTGTGATAGTTTGTTTGCTGATGCTCTTAATCAATCTTCTGGATTTGGTTACTAATGGTACTTTCGAGTTTGTTACAAATCGGGCAGGACGGCTATTGCGAACTCTTTGGAGCAGTTGTTGCTGCTAGGGGCTCTGACAGATGATTATAAACTTTCTGATCCGGTTGGGAGTCAAATGGCTCGGTTGCCTTTGGACCCTATTTATTCTAAAGCTCTCATTGTTGCAAGCGAATTTAGGTGCTTGGAGGAAATGTTGATAGCTGTTTCGATGCTTTCAGTGGAGTCCATGTTTTATACTCCTCGTGACAAGATGCAAGAGGTACCTGTCCATCTGCATGTATATTTTACAATCTAGACAAATGTTGCTGTTTGTGTTCTCATGTTAGGGAACTTAGGCGACCTGCACTAAGGTAATATATTGATTAATGAAAAATTAAACGTAAACAATTAAAAGAGGTATGTCGGACCAAAACCTATAAATGCCAAAAGAAAACTAGAAACTTTTTTAGTAACTACAATAAATTGATGTCGTTTATAGCTCATTTCTCAGTGCGCGTGTTCCTGAATGTGGTTTGAGATTCCGATTGTGTAAGCAGAGGTACAAAAATAATAAAACAAATGCAACTTACTGTTCAAATGAAAACCGTTAGTTAAAAATTGGAGATAGATCTTTTGTAGGATCTTGTGAGATTGTGATGGATGGAAACGAAGAGTTCTAATAATGTATTACCAAGCTTCGAATTCTCTGTTTGGTTGAATGTTAGTTGCACAGAAATCTAAACATTTAAACTAAACTCCGAGAAAAACGCTTAAAAATCTGGAAGTCATTCCATTTGTATTTCGAGGTTATTCACCACATGTTCACATTAAGTAGTTCCATCTCTTCAACGACACTGATTCCTATATTCTTGCTTGCTACATTCAATCACATGTGACTTGATACCGAATCTTGAATTTAGCTACAGAAAACCGAGTCCATGTTTATAGTCATACTTTGATTTTATGGGTGTTCTTATTCATGAATATATGTTGGAAGAGAGCAAGCGGTATTAACTATTAAGATAATACCATTTTTTGTGCTGAGACAAAGTTAGCTTCATCATTAGAAGGCAACTGAAGAGTGCCTTCAGTGTTTGGGTTTTCTGTCATCTGCACCATCAACACACTCTTAGTTAATAACTATGAAAACATGTTACCTTTTTTCTTTTCGTGAAAGCATTAGTTTTTGGTGGATATGGGTATCTAACTCACATGGTTTTTCTTTTCCTCCCTTTTTGGTTAGGCACGAGATGCACGAAAGTGTTTTACTAGTGTAGATGGGGACCATCTCACCTTGGTGAGTGTATATCGTGCTTCTGCTGAGTGCTTGGAGAAGAGCAAATTGGCAGGCAGTAAAGAGAAGAAAGCTGAAAAAACCCTCAACAAATGGTGCAGAGACAACTTTATTAATAGCCGTTCCCTTAAACATGCTAGAGACATTCATAGGTTAGTCACTGGTTCCTCTCTTTGTTGGAATTTTGATTAATCCATGTCAGTTGTATTTATCTCTGGCCATTCTTAATTGGATGAAATCGTAGAGGTGCGACTGTTTTTCCCTTGTGATTATTGCTTATAAATTTTTTCTTCATTTTTTCAGTCAAATTCGAGGACATGTTGAACAGATGGGTCTGCATATTTCTTCATGTGGAGATGACATGTTACAATTTCGAAGATGTCTTGCTGCTTCCTTTTTCCTTAATGCAGCTCTGAAGCAGCATGATGGATCATACAGGTTAGAATCTACCTATTGTTTAAGTTTCTATTTTCTATAATTCATATGACTACAATTATAATCTGAGTTTAGTATTCGCTCTTCTGGTGCCATCTTCGTGTTGCTTGTTCAGTGTCGTAATTGTCTTTATCTGTGATACAATCTCTCGTCTGACTTTTAATTATGTAACAGGGCTTTGGCAAGTAGTCAAACTGTTCAGATCCATCCCTCTTCTGTGTTATTTCGGGCGAAACCTGAATGTATAGTATATAATGAACTGATTCGAACAAATCACAATTACATCCGCAACATAACTAGAATCGATCCGCTGTGGTTACCTGAATTGGCTCCTCAGTATTATGCATCTCAAAACTAGAGACACAACTTAGGTTCTGTATGTATCTACAGCGACTGCAACCAACCAGTTGAGGCTACTAACGATTCAATACAACAACCGGATTGGGGAAAAAGGAATGACAAAGCCGCCGCTTCTTGGGACTGCCAAATACACAATGTCTCTATTCCAGATCAACCGGCATGATTCAGACGGATCAGCAAAAGAAGCAAGGAGAAGTCAACTACAGGATTTCCGTGTGACCAGTTTTGATTCATTTAAAGGCTCTAATGAACCAGAAAGAATTCTACTTGTAATTCATTTTCTTGATATAGTAATATTCTTTCATCTGAAAATAAAACAAAAAAATTAGTCAAAACTCCCAGATTCTAAGCATTTTTTTTTTCATTTGTGCCGAGTAATATTCTCTCTGTTTCTGAAAAAATGATACTTTTATTTTTTTTCATTCTTGTCTAGGTTGTGCCCCAATTCACGTTATTTTTCAGCGACTTTTTTTGTATATGTCAGCTGACTCAGTAATATATGTCAGCTGACTCAGTTTCTCCTTTTAACCTAATGAGTGTAGCCCATAACCGTAAACAGGTCGTTACCTAACAACAAGTCTCTAAACCCCTAATAACTTCTTTCCCCATCACTAACTCCTACCACTTCTTCCTCCGCCTTTTCCCATTCTGCTGTCTGTATTCACTCTCTTCTTAAACCCTAAAAACAGTGAAGAATCCTCTTTCCCCTTCTTCTTCATCTTCTTCTCAAAGGGTTTCTCTCGATTCTACTCCCGTGATAATCAGGTTAGCTCTTTCTCACTTTCTGTAATCGCCGTTTTCTATTTTTAAACCCTAATTTTTATAATCCATATCTTTATTAGTTACTCCCTTGTAGCTTAAATTCCAAAGTTTTTTCATTGTTAATTTCTTATGGGTTAGTTGAAAAAATTTCATCTTTTGGTTGATATTGAAACTGAAAATGGTAATCTCCATGGAAAGCTAAGAGTTTGAGATTTTGAATTTCAATACATTTTTGTGTAAAAAACTAGCTTTGAAGCATCTTTTGTGGATATTACCAGGTGTCTATCATTTTTTTATTATCAAAATATGATTTGACAAATTGGGGTTGATTAGTTGATTGATTTGGTTTACATTAAAATTCTAGGGTTTGCTGCAATCTTTTGATATGAATTGGTATTTAGAATGTGAATTTGGGTCAGTTGTGGTGTTTGCGATCTTCATTAGCTAGATAGTTTAGTTGTTAATTTTTAATTCAAGTGGCACTACGGCACCTTAATGTTTATCTTTATGTGAATTTGGTTTTATGGAATTTGCTTATTTTGATTCTAAAGAGTAATGGGTTGATTTTCATGTGGAATGTAGTGATTTTTGATTGATTATTACTTATTAATATGTCAAGGAGGTCTCCAAATTTATGTGGTGAATGTCTACTGCAGGTAAGAAGCTTGCAGAGAAAATAGTTGCAGGAAAAATTAGCAGCGTGTGTCAACCGAGTTCCAGGTGTGCTCCTCTTTAGTTATGCCTTGCCTATTATTGCTTACTAAGTATTAAACACTATTTTGTTTTGCAATGATTATGCAGTTCCACCTTACATATAGTTTTGCAGTTTAATTTAAAGTTCAGCAATGTTTCTCGCATTAGGACTCTTACATTTTTAATTCAAGTTATCTAAATCTTAGGTTAGTGTCATTTTGCAGTCTTATATTGAAGTTCAAATATACATAACCTGTTACGACTGGTACAAATTCAAGGCATCCAAAACTTGGATACACTGTATGTACTTTCGTCATCATGGGTCAAGGTATTACTAAAAGTGGCAGTGAGGATATATGAATCATGGGCAAGGGTCAAAAGTCACTGCTAAGTATACAGTGACCAAAATCTCTGAGAACAATGGTTTTATGATACAACGGTTAGAGTCAATTAGGATCCTTAGTTGTGGAGTCATCATGAGAACAGTGTTTGATGAATGGAGTTTTTACCAGTATTTTTTTATCTCCCAATTTTCTTTTTTTAATTGTTGTTAACTGCATTTAGTGCATGTTCAATTTCTAAATTTGATGCACTTCTCTATTGTACCGTTGTAACCGCAAATACTAAATAAATAATTCTTATATGTCATAACTCTTCTACTTGAATCCACAATCCCATTTTTATGGCATTGCTTTTCTTTCTCATTGTGTCTGTCATTGCACATGGGAAGCACAGTCATTTGCATCATCCATATCGAACTGTAGCGTGGCAAATTTAAACACAGTTGTTATATATACTTCCACTTTTATGCCAGAAAGTTCTAGAGAGAACGGTATCTTGACCCTCTGTTTGTTACTTTGTTTGGTACCCATAACTCTATCACCTATCAGTTGCGAGATATATTGTCTCACTCTAAGGTAGCATGATCAGTAACCAACATTAATTCTGCAGTGCTGCTGACCCAATTTCAGAACAATATTGAACATCTATTCTCCCTCCTTTTGCTCCCACACTTGTGAATTTAAATGGCCATTTTTAGGAACCAAAGTTCTGATCAGATCTTTGTTGTGATTCTCGCTAGTAGTATATTCTGTTCTCACTGATTCAACACTTGCTTCTCAGATACCAAGAATCCTTATTAAGAGATGACATAGCAGGGACAATCTGGCTTTATCATCAACGCCAATGCATTCAGCACTTTTACAGATATAGACTTGTTGTGAAGTGTAGATGTGTGGAAACATTTGTGTTAGCTTATATCTGATTTTTAAATTGTTAATTATAACTCATAACTAACTTTTGAATATGTGTTTTCAAAAACAGGTTTTCGATTTCCTACCAAACACTTTTTTAAGTTCAAATAGAAAACGAAAGCGAAGAAAAGAGGTATGTTTTAAAAACAATAGAAAATGAATTTTGAAAACTGTTTTTAAAATTGTACCAAAAAGGCCCTAAGATTCTAATGGCAGTACTTATTGTGATTGGCTAGTTAGAAATAAGGACTTGGAGAGTAGTAGAGGTTGTTTGAATGATTTAAATGGCCTGGTGATTAAGTTAATATTTTTAATAACCAGGTATGTAAGACAGGTATGTAATGACATGTGAGTTTGAATTCAGCAAAATCCTGTAACTTCGGGAGAAGGGGGTGCTCTCCCATGAATTAGGCAAGTGAACATGACAAGCCTCAAAGCAATCACAGGGTCTACAAAAAGCGAGACCTTAGAACATGTTATTAGTCTGGGTATAATGGTTTAGCCACAGGTTATTTAATTGGACTTGTATAAAGTAGAATGCATGTCGTCTAGTAGGTAGTCACCTTTTGATTTTCATTTGTAGCTAATTTGGTTCATAAGCAGCTGTCTAACATGTTAGTGTTAGATGGATCATAACATTTGTCATATATGTTATAACAGATTTTAAAGATTCGGTTTCTCGTCAATGAATTGTGTTTGTAATTGTGATTGATGGTGGATTATTTGTATGTTTGCAGATAATGAGTTTGATTTCTCAAAATGCTCTCGGTGCGAAGAAGCACGTCAAAATTGCAAGAGCTGAGACTGATGAACCTATGGTGCAAGTAAGTGATGAAGAAACTGAGGCTGCAAAGGATTCTGATGCCGGGTTAAAGAGTAAAAAGAGAAAGAAAGAGGTAAATGAAAAGGAAAAAGAATTTCATGTTAAACAGGAGAAGGAAATGAAGAGGTTGGAGAGCTTCTTGTTTGGGAACCTTTACTCACCCGTTGTATTTGGAAAGGAAGAGGAGGACAAAACTGAAGAACAAGCTTTGTTCATTACAGATAGATCTGGAATCAAGGGAATCACCAGTGATGAAGATGTAGAATCTGATGAGGAAAGCGGTGATGAAATAGAATTGAAGGGTAGAAAACCCGCATGGGTTGATGAAGATGAGAGTAAGTTAACTGTGGATATAGCTAAGTTGAACAGATTGAGGAAATTAAGGAAAGGTGAAGACGAGACTTCAATTTTGGCTTCAGATTATGTAGGAAGGTTGAGAGATCATCATCTTAAGTTGAATCCAACCCCGGGTTGGGCTGAAGTTGGTCCCAGGTCTGGAGATGGATCTGATTCAGATAACGAGTCTGCAGATGGTAGTTATGATTTGCTAAGAACAAATGAAGATATTGTTGTTAACCATGGTGTGAAGCTTTTGCCTGGGCTTCTTGAATACTCGAGACTGGTGGATGTAAATGCTGAGGACCCCTCTAACGGTCCAATAAATTCAGTCCAGTTCCATATAAATGGGCAATTACTACTCTCTGCCGGGTTGGATCGTAGGCTGAGGTTTTTCCAAATTGATGGGAAACGGAATACCAAGATACAGAGCATGTTCCTTGAGGATCTTCCTATTCGGAAGGCTTCTTTCTTACCAGACGGATCCCAGGTTATTGCTGCAGGAAGGAGAAAGTTCTTTTACAGCTTTGATTTAGAGAAAGCAAAGGTTGATAAGATAGGGCCCTTAACTGGTCGGGATGAGAAGAGTTTGGAAGTATTTGAGGTTTCTCCTGATTCTAGTACAATTGCTTTTGTGGGTAATGAAGGTCATATCTTGTTGGTCTCAACCAAAACTAAAGAGCTTATTGGCACAATGAAGATGAACGGGACTGCACGATCTCTAGCTTTCGCTGATGGTGGACGCCAGTTGTTGAGCTCTGGGGGTGACGGGCATATCTACCATTGGGATTTGAGAACAAGAACTTGCATCCACAAGGCTGTAGATGAAGGTTGCATGACCGGACATTCCCTTTCTACATCGCGGAATGGATCCTTGTTTGCCGCTGGTTCAGATAGTGGGATAGTGAATATTTACAATAAAAGCGAGTTCCTAGGTGGGAAGAGAAAACCTGTCAAAACTGTAGAGAATCTGACCACGAAAGTTGATTTCCTGAAGTTCAACCATGATTCACAGATATTGGCTATATGTTCTAGCATGCAGAAGAACAGCTTGAAACTCGTACACATTCCTAGTTATACTGTTTTCTCGAACTGGCCTCCTGCAAATAGGCCCTTACGTTTTCCTCGCTGTCTGGACTTCAGTCCTGGTGGAGGATTTATGGCTGTGGGCAATGCAGCTGGGAAAGTATTCTTATACAAGTTGCATCATTACCGACATGCGTAAAGTGATGGACTTTCTGCTTGATATTTTTCCTTGTGAAAACGGGGAATCGGTTATCCAGTTACTAGAAGTTAATGATGATAGTTGCTGATAAAAGTGAAAAGGTAAGGATAGTTTATTGATCTTCATTAATATTTTTTTTTCAAGTGTTTAATTTTCTGGTGTTTGTTTGAGAATTGTATTGTTAGTTATAACTAGCATAAGTGGTTCTTCTCTTATGTATAATTTTCTTGGATAAACATAGTTTGGTCAGAACACTCGGAACCCTTCAATTTATTGTTGGTTCATTTAATCCTTGGCATATTGTTGCTTCAGCGTTCCGTTTGTGTTTTTGAAATACACAACTTCATTTCGGATATCTCACCTTCTGGATCAATAACTGTAACAATGACTTAGTTTTTCTTACTTCGATTGTTTTCATTACTGCTGCCCTTCAAAACCAAACATTTCTCCCTATCTGCAGGTGTCAAAAAGCTGTAGATAATGGTAGTATATCACTTTTACTTAGCAGCTGCTTTTTATCACCATACAGGGGTTGTGCCGCCTAATGCTGAAATGGAGTTGCTAATAATTTCAGGCACTTCCTTTGGTGGTACTGATGCCATATCTTCATTGATGCCCAGGTCTACCCTGCGTTGATGCCCAGTACTGCTAGTAGTCTCATCAGCAGGCACTGACCTTTAATTCTTAGGAAAACCAGTGAGGCAGTGGTATTACTTGAAACCTTCTTTCACTATGATTATCAGCATATGCAGCATAAACTTCTTTGCTTCTGAAGCTTTCCTTATTCGATAGAGTTCTTCTGCAATATCAACATTGGCATATGCAACATTACAATCTAGAAGTTCGTCATTTTTAGTTTTTTCAACTTCAGAAACGTTATTTCTTTCTGAAGAGGGTTGTCTTGTTTCCTCTGCCTAAATCCTTCCATCAAATCCAGAACAGTATCACTGGTCTTTCTTTTCTTTGCACTACTCTGTGTTTTCCAGATATCAAATTCCAGTAATTCAATGGTGCGATATCCATTGCCCGTCAAGAACATCATATCAAGTTAAAACCCAATAAAGATTCGGAAATCTTGAAACAGAAAAAAAAAAACAAGAAAAAAGAAAACGGAACTTTTGGACTCCAAAAACAGAGTTCTCAAATAACAACAGTAGAAATTTGTACGAGCTGCCTAAAACGTCACTATGTTTATGTCACACTTCAGTTACACCTTTAGTTCCAAGCATTTTCACGAGAAAAAGGAAGAAGGGGAAAATGCAAAGGAATCCAAGAAAAGGGGCTCTCACCAAAAAGAAAAAAAGATGCCCTAGGGTTTTACAGTGAGAGCTGAGAAGAGGGATACTTCCTACTAATCTCCTCAGAAACCTTAGTTTTCTATAACTTCCTTTTTTTAAGAATACCATCAATCTCTTTTTTTCTCAACTCTTGCTGTAGTTGTAGAATGATGAGTGAAGCAGGAGAAGCAGCAGCAGATGATACCCTAGCTTCAATTCGTACAACAGTAATGAGAGATTCAGAAACATTAGAAGGAACCTCTAGGGTTATCCGAGGTTACGATTTTAATCAAGGTGTTGATTATTCAGAGATGATTAGATCAATGATTACAACTGGTTTTCAAGCTACTAATCTTGGTGAAGCAATTGAAGTTGTTAACGATATGGTAAACACACTCTTTTGCTTTCTTGTAAAACCCATTTTCTAATTTATTATTATTTTTTTTTTCAATTTTTGCTTGTTTTGATTGAGAATGTAGTTAGATTGGAGGCTATCTGATGAGCCATTGGTGGAAGGAGAAGATTGTAGTGAAGAGGAGAAAGAATTGAGTTATAGACAATCTGTAAGGTGTAAAGTTTTTTTAGGATTTACGTCTAATCTTGTTTCATCTGGCGTTCGAGAGACCATTCGGTATCTTGTTGAACATCACATGGTAAGCAATTCACACTTCAATGTTTGTTTCCTTTAGATTCCTGGATGAGTAGGAGATAGTAATTTGAGTATTATCTACGGTTTTGGTGTGAGATTGAATTGATTCTTATAATGTGATTGCAGGTTGATGTAATTGTTACCACGACTGGTGGCATAGAAGAGGATCTTATTAAATGTCTTGCACATACTTATAAAGGTGATTTTTCATTAGATGGAGCTATGTTGAGGTCGAAAGGGTTGAATCGCATTGGGAACTTGTTGGTGCCTAATGATAACTACTGCAAATTTGAGGACTGGATAATTCCAATTCTTGACAAAATGCTGGATGAGCAGATTGCTGAGGTATGGTTCTGTGCCCTCATACTGTTTTTCCTCTATTACTCGTAATTGTTGGATCCTTTCCATATGGTTCCTCTTAGAATTTTTTTGTTAAAATGGATTTTTGGAATAGAAATGTGTTCTAAAGCTCTGGGTATTTGTTCTCGCTTTGCATTAGAGGATTTTATCTTTCATATATTTTATAGTAAATTTGCCTAATGTAGTTCTCGGTTAGTTGAAAGATGAAGGGTTAGAATATGTGGGTATCCCAATTAACATTAAATCTTAGCTTACCAACTTATATTGCTACCTCAAAACATGTACTATGAATTTATGCATGCTATACAAAGTCAATACAAGTAATAAAGCTTCAAATTAAGGAGATGCACTCTTTTGTACAATACTCATACAGGTGTTTTGAACTTCAAAGCGATGTATTCGTATGCAATACTCATACATGTTTGTACAATAATTTCTTTAAAGCACTGTTCTACGCGTGATAATTGCTGAGGCTTGGTTCTACACTCGTACATCGTTTTTCTCAACTAACAGTCATTATTCTTCTTGACTGTTGAGTTCTTCCTATCAGGTTCGTCTTAGAATTTGTTTACTAAAATGGATTTTTGGACTGGGAATGGTTCAGAGGAACTTTCTGTTTCATCTACTCTGATTAATGCAATTCTATTTACGGAAACATAAAGGACCGCGATATGTAGATATCCACTAACATCAAATCTTAGATTTCCAAGTTATATTGCCTTCACACAAGTTGTACAATGATGCACGCTATACAAAGGCAACACAAGTTGTACAATTCCAAATCAGAGGGGCACTCATTCTTAATTTGTTCCTTGTATCATTCTTTTACTAAAAAATGTAAAAGATAACCACTGCTACACTGTACTGATTATGAAATGTATATCATTAAAAATTTCCTTAGGAAACTACGGGAATGTAAGATGGCTCACTCCTCGATTGCTTTAATTGAGTATACCTTATTTCATTATTAAGTATTAACCCATGTCATTTAATCTTTATGTGGGCTTTTCTTTTTAAACACAGAATATACTTTGGACACCATCAAAGCTCATTGCTCGTCTAGGGAAAGAAATAAATCATCCAAGCTCATATCTTTACTGGGCATACAAGGTAAATGGTTAACCATGGATGCTGGATAGTTTGAGTGATTTGCCATCTTTAGCATGCCTTTCTCTTGGATAGTTAAAGGATGGGCTTCATTTTTTTTTTCTAACACTTGTAGCTTCTTTTTTAGATATTTTCGTCTGTAAATGGTTAGAGTTGACATGTTCCTAAAAACACTCAAAAAAGCAATCAGCATAAATGTCCGAGTGTATACGGAAAGTATTGGTATCAAAAAGATATTTAAACAAAACTATCATATTAGCTCAATTACTCGATCATCTTTTGTCGTCATAAACTTGGAATATCACCATTTGTTTGCCTTATTTTCAAAAGCAACAGGCGGAATTTTAAACACCTTGCTCGCAAGAGAAGCACCTTCTGAAGTATGAAAATCATGAAATGAATCTAAATAATGGAAGTGAATATTAGCTACTGTCCCAAACATCATTAGTGGTACATATAAGGTCATTAAACAAATCACATCTGTAGAGATTGTCATCATCCTACTGTTAGTGCTAATACCTTCCGTGGTACAGTCGTCTATTCATCTGGTTCTTTTAGTTTCCCTTTTATTTAGCCTTTTTATTTGAAATAAATGGGTGGTATTGCGTGGTATCAGATTGTGGTACCTTCAAATAGACAGACCCTTGAACAACATAAAGAAATTGGGGAATTCTTTTCCAGCAGAATCGCTTTGTACTGAAACATTCCTTCTATATATCTGGATCTGGAAGTGTCATGAATAAAATATGTTTAATCCTTATTACTTCACCTGAACATGCAAAATAAAACACAATTTAATGATTTGTTTTTTTGGTTTATTTCCAGAACAACATACCAGTATTCTGCCCAGGCTTGACAGATGGTTCACTTGGGGATATGCTATACTTCCATTCATTCCATAAACCTGGTTTGATTATTGATGTTGTGCAAGGTAATCTATCAAGCAGGCTCATTCTTTGTTTTGGTCCTGCCCACTTGCCATTTTTAGTGTTCAATATCACTTTTAAATTTTGTTCCTTCTATAGATTAATAGGTAATATCTAATTTTCTTTTCAGTATTGGTTACTTCTACTATTAAGTTACCGACAATTTCCGTCTGTTTAATAGATATAAGGGCAATGAATGGGGAAGCTGTACATGCAAAGCCTAGGAAAACAGGCATGATAATTCTTGGAGGAGGTATTCCAAAGCATCACATTTGCAATGCAAATATGATGCGAAACGGTGCTGATTATGCCGTTTTTATCAATACGGCTCAGGAGTTTGATGGCAGTGATTCTGGAGCTCGTCCTGACGAGGCTGTATCATGGGGGAAAATACGAGGATCTGCTAAGACTGTCAAAGTAAGCTCTATCCTTGTCTTTTCTTTTCCTTCTCTATTTCTTGACATGTTAACCTTTGAATGCTCGTCTCCTGAATACCCACTATGTCGATAAAATTCTTATCGTTGCATTTCAGACCACTAGTACTATTGTAGTAGGTCCGTTGGTAAATAATCACCGTGTGCTTGAAATTCTCATTGTTCCTCTGACCACCAGTACTATCGTAATAGGTCTTTGGTTAATTGCCCTGACTCAACGTGTGTTTAGCATGGTTGGATCTTATGTACTTCGTTTCTTACTTTTTCTTCTATCTTCTTGATGTGTAAATCGTGAAAAGTATACTACAACAAAAATGAAACTTATTATTTTGCGAACCGGGTGTCCCTGTCTTATTTGTGTCCTAGTTCCATCAAACATTTGATACAAGGTCCCTTCTAGTTTGCCGGGTTCCTCCTGCGTTCCGAAGGGTTTTCTATCTTTTAGAACTGTTTACCAAGTGTTGAATTCTGTCAAGTCAAGTTAAATCCTGAATTTATTTTGGAGCAACAGATTGACTTTATATTGAATACTGTTTCTCATACTAGTTGATGTATGAAATCTATGTGATTCTCAGCACCCCCTTTCCTTTTCCGTATTTTCCTATGTAGGTACACTGTGACGCAACAATTGCTTTTCCGTTGCTGGTTGCAGAAACATTTGCAAAGAAACAGCAGAGGACCCTTGAGGACTGATGCCTAATGAGGGGGTTCAAGTAAAGTTTAATTTGGATTCCAATAGCCAACAAAAAAAGTCCTTTTTCTGAACAAAAGTGCATTTTCTCATCGGCCCTAACTTACTTTTTCATGATTCGAATCATTCGATCCACTATGTGCCATTAAAAAAATTTAATGAAAAAAATGATGCTTATGCAAATATCTTTAATTATTACTCGTAGTGGCTATTGCTTTCCATGCTAAACCTGACAAATACTCGCGTCATAATCTGTTACAACACTGAACTCAACTTGGACATGGATTTCGCAGTCAAAATAGAAATGACGCTCCCTTTTTCTTTTCGGAAAGTGTGCCATTTGTCCAAATATTTTTTAAAAATGGTTCAAATAGACGAGTAAAAATTAGTGTGGGTGAAATTGACAGCAAAAAATTTGCAAGGATTAAACTGGATTCATCCTGACTTAAACTTAAAAAATAGCAAGGATGAAACTGGATGCATCTTGATACAAATAAAAAATAAAAAAAATATATTTGAAAATGGTTAGGATGAAACTGTTTACATCCTGACTATTTTTATATTTTTGTTCATTTAAACAGTATCAAAATTTAAATGTCCTTTTCACACAGAAATTGTTGATTTTGGTTTTTTTAACCAATTTTGTGTTTCCTATAACAAGAGCTGGGCACGCCCTATGCCCGTGCAAAAATGAAAATATATCGACAAGTACCAAGGATTCGAGGGAAGTTTTTGTTTTGTTCTCATGTATCATGTATGTATCAACATCTTAAATATAGTATTTTACTAACCTCAAAAAATCAGTTGATTACTTGTTTCTCAATCGTCAGATTTACTATAACCGAACCTGATCTCATTTCCAAAGATGTTTTTCATTCACAACCGTCCGATCCAAAGCGGACTGGGTTTACCTCCACGCGGCAATATTGAAGACAGTTTACACCTAATACAGGTATTCATGAGTCACAAAATAGTATCACTTTTATTTGGTCACCAAATGGATGAAGAAAAATCAATTCAACTTCCTTTCCTAAATTCTTTCTACAGTTTCATGTAGAAGAACAACTGCTTCTGTGACAACACCGCCATTGCTTGATAGGGAAGCAGGCAAAGTGGGGTTGCAGGCAACAAAAGCCCAGGGACAACAAAAACCCTGGTAACAATAGGGGGTTTTCATTGAAAAAGGAACAATTTGGACTGAACTATAGGTTACATTAAGTTAAAGGGTTTAAAACAAATTATCTATACAATTTAACTTTAGAAGAAACATTTTAGTTTCTTTTCATCTCGTTCTTTCCTCTTCACCCCTATGGCTCTACTACCTCATTTCTTCTCAGATCACGGCGCACTACAATTTTTCTTTTTTTCGATTCTCTTTCTTACAAACCCATAAAAACAACCAACCGGAATCTGGATTGATGCCTTAATATATTATATGTTTCTATAAGTATAAAAGGTACCGTTGTTGCTGTTTAGGGGCAAAAATTAAATGAATTCACTTCGGAGCAAATTTTTCTCAGGAACCGCCCTGCCGCCAATCACCAACTCCACCACCACTCTCACCCCCACCACAACCACGACAGCCGTGAATGGCAAAACTTTACCATAGCCTCCACTGCAGTATGATAACCCTATCTCTTCTCTAAATTATTTCTTCTCTTACTCATAAATCAAAAACACCTCCATCATCTTATCTATCACGGTGTTCTTTCTATTTCCTTAATTTCACCGTCTGATATTTATATTCATCAATAAAGTTAATTACTAATAAGAAGGAGAAAAAAAATTGTTATTTTGAAACTTGGATGGATGGTGGAATCTTTTGAATTTTTGTTGGTTACCTGATATTGATGATGATTGATGAAGGAGAAGTGGGTTTAATTCGGGGGATTTTGATTTTTAAAATCACTTATGTTTTCCTGTGATTGATTATATCTTTTACGATTCTAGTAAATTACTGATATGACCTCATTGTATTTACCAAACAAATTTTATGAAGCTATGAAAACAGGGGCAGATTCGGAAAATAAAAATTTGCAGCTTCAATTACTGTAGCTGTAGTGTAGAAGGGAGAGTTCCCTTATAATATATATATAGAATAGATGTGGGGTTTCAAGATTATGACGCACACTTCATTCATGTTTCCAGCCCAGGTGCCTAATAATTACTCATTCCGTTCTTTTTTAATAAGTCATTTTTATTTTTAATAAAATTTAAGGAAATTAAGAGAACTAATCATTGAAAGTAGTTCCCATGACACTTTGTCAATAAAAGAAGTGAAGTGAAATAGTCCCCGTGACACTTGTTAACAAAAAAAAAAAAGTGAAGTGGTCCACATGACACTTGTCACCAAAAGAAGTTAAGAAAAAAGTGGTCCCAAAAAATTAAAGTAACATTTGACTTTCCCAATTAAAAAACTGGTCTATTTTTTTGAAACTTTTATTTATAAAAACTGACCTATTAAAAAAGAACGGAGGCAGTCAAAACTTAAAAAATTGTCAATTCCAAGCAAAACTAATTTCTGCTTCTTTGCTCGTGACATAACAAAAATGAGTAGGTGGAAAGTGTGACTGAATGCTTCTCTCTTTAAAAACAACCAGAAGAGCGACAATGAGAAGAGTAAGAAGAAACCATGGATATACCTCCGACGAAACTCAGTGTGTTTGATGTTGCAAAAACTGATGCTGGTTTGTTGCAAAATAAAGAGCTTTATCAGGTAATCCGTTTGCATAACTAATGATTTTCAGTATATCAAGAGCCAGAGGCACTTGAAATTTATGATCCTAATAAGTGATAGTACATACTTAAATACGCGGGAGTATAGAATGAGCGGCGCCAACATGTACTGGATGGAGACATAAGATGCATCGATCAATCAGCCAAATTCAGTGTCAATTAATTTGTTCAAAATTTTGAAGAATGTCTTAATCCTTCTGCAGTTAAATTTCTTAATTATTAATCTTTGTAAGTTATATCATTGAATTTCACCTTTTGAATTTGATAGTATATCTTGGAGACGAATGTGTACCCAAATGAGGCTGAAGTTCTAAAGGAGCTAAGGGAAATTACAGCTACCCAACCATGGTAATTGTTTTAGGCTTACCATGAAATCTTCAGAATATTTACCAACTATTTTCTTGTTATTTTGATCTAACAATCTTCAAATCTTTGCATGACTTTAATTGCAGGAGTTTGATGCTTTGTGCAGCAGATGAAGGTCCTATAATGTCTCTACTTTTAAAGCTTGTGAATGCAAAAAAGACGATTGAGATTGGAGTGTACACTGGATACTCACTACTTGTCACTGCTCTTGCACTTCCCAAAGATGGCAAAGTTAGTTTCTATCCAAATTCAACTTGATGGCTGAATATGAGTACCAAACGACATAATTTTATCGCGCATTAATACTTGATTATTACTAAAATTATTTCATCACCTCATCTACTGTACATGATACACAATGCAGACCATGGCTATTGATCCAGATCGGTCAATGTTCGAGGTAGGACTACCATTCTTCAAAAAAGCTGGGGTAGAACATAAGGTGGAGTTCATTGAGTCCATTGCTATACCTGTACTTGACAAACTACTGGAGGATGTAAGTACAAGCAACTGATATCAGTTATGCCCACATATACTTTATACATCAAGTTCCCAACTTCCACGGAATTAATTTTATGGTATTACACAAAGATTAAGTTTTTTCTTTGTTTATTGCTCAGCCCAAGAATGAAGGATCATTTGATTATGCCTTCGTCGATGCAGACAAGGATAATTACGTGCATTATCATGAGAGACTATTAAAACTAGTGAGGGTAGGAGGAATGATTCTCTACGATAATACACTTTGGTCAGGTACAGTTGCTTGGGAAGATGATTCTACACTCGATGAAATGATGAAAGAAATTAAAGGCGTCTTTGTCGATCTGAACAAAAATTAGCATCTGATTCTCGCATTCAAATTTCACAACTCCCTGTTGGTGATGGTCTCACAATGTGTATGCGTCTTCATTGACATTTTTACTGTCTCATATTAATGTTGGGGATAATAATTAAAAAATGATTAGTTTAAGGAATACTTATCTGAGATTTTGTGTCGTCTTCCATATCAGGAAAGATTGTCTATGTCTTGAATCATGGATCCCTGTTAAGTATCATGAATAAACAAACTGGTAATGGCAGATTGAGGCGCATGTTCAACATACTGTCCTTAAGACAAGAATGTCCGGCTACACTATGAAAAGATGATACTATAGTCCTACGGGTACATCTGCCTCCAAGATACAACAATCTTAACAAAGCTTGAATAGCACATTCAAATCTTGTCTTTCTAGAACTTGGCAGCGGAAAACTCACAAATCGTTAGCACTTAAAACCCTCGTATCAAACATAGAAAATGAAGAAGAAGCACCAAACACTCGTGGATACGAGAGAGGTTTTTTCTATATATTCAAAACCCTAGTGCAAATCCAAAATATATAAGTTAAACTTACCCCACAAAACCAAGAGATAATTTTGGAAGGTATTTTAATTATTTTGAAAATCGTTTTATAATAATTTTTTATTCACATAAAACCGGTGGTTTTCCAACAATCCCCCACATAAATAAAAATACGATAAAACACGGAAAACAGGAAATATCACGAATAGGCGTAGGTGTCCATTAGGTCTTGAACCTTTTCTTAGTGAGAGGTTACCGAAACTACTTGTTAGTCAGTGAACGCAATGTCTTGAACTGTCCAACGTTTGGTGTAATTCGCGATAACAACCACACATGATATATCCGAGGTTGCTGCCAAGCTCATGCCGTTGTGTCCGTTTTGGCCCTGGACGTATCTTGTTTCTCAGAATGCTCTAGAGAATCAGCTCATATTCTCATAGGAAGCGACCCACTTCCTCATTCAGATAGGTGAGTTCCATCAAGAGTGTTCACTGCTACACCCCACTTCAATCTTAAATTGAAACTATAGAACTCATTAAGACTTTTAAAAGTCATCCTTCACATGCAGTCACACTATCACATCTACACCATAGGGAAGGGACAAAGAATATAATTCTCTGATAGTGTTTACCTTAACCTACCACAAATTAGTTGTCTCATTCGAAACCTTGATCTTGGGATCTCCAATCAGCAAGGTTGAGTATCCTTCATGGAAAGTTTATTTTATGAGCTTAAGTCCCATCCCCATCGTTGTATAATTACGAACTATCTCTCTAGAAATCCTTTCGTCAAAGGACCACTAATTTTTCTGTTGACTTCACTAAGTCTACAAGGTTCTCTTTTCACTTTACATGTCTACTGAGACCTCTTTTTGACTTCACGAATCAACTAAAATTACTTTATTAAAGAGTATAGTTGTCTTACTGAATTAGCCTTCTCTGAGTATATCTAGACTTTACCATTGCTCATTTACTTTAGACTCACATAGTCAATTGAGTTTCTGCAATGATGGACACAGGCTTCGGTCACAGAGGAATATCTTCAAAGAAGCATCTTAATAGCCATTCGACTTCCTCTCATGCTTGAATTAAAGCGCACAAACTTTGATTTCTCAAAAAATCAATTTCATCATGTCTGTTTTAAGGACTTCCTTAGATAGACACTCCTTAAGAGGGTACACACATAGGCTAAGATTTTTCCATAGCCTGAAACAACAACATCTCTCAAGGTCAGTACAATATGTATCACATACACAATTTAAGATGTACCTCAAGTATTGCAAGTCGTATCGCAAGTCTCTGATCAGATCATCCCAGTAATTCTTTTGAGATACTAGTATATTTGTATACACCTGTTATACTGCACATTTACAACACATATTAAACGCATCGAGTTTGACAAATACCATTTCCTTCAGAATATCTTCTGGTTCACTTCGATCCTTTAAATCATATCAATCAACTTAGTCTTTCAGTCAAATCGTAAATATCGCATATTTCATAGGTGGTTGTAAAGCATATAGAAAACATATGTACTATTCACTAGTACATTCTTTATGGATTTCTCAAAATTAAGGTTAGTGCAATATATGTTACATATTTGAAATTAAATATGTACCTCATGCATTCCAATCTCTGGTCCTCTAGTCAGAGCATCCTGTGATTTCTCAGGGTAAACGCGGACATGCACATCTGTTTTACAACACATAAACACGTTAGATAAAAACTATATCCTCAAAATTTCTTTTGATTACCTACTGATCCTTTAGAGCACGTCAAACACATATTAGTTTCCTGTCAAATCTTAAACAACACCGATTTATTAGTAGATGTAAAACATGTTTATCAGATCACAAGATATACCATAATAGAGGCAATCAATAAGATTAGTATCTAAGTTTATACAAACATATGTGTAAAATCAGGTTGCATCAGGCACACTTTATTTTATCCAAACCTTGTAGTTTGTCCCACATCTGATTAACCTTTCAAAGATACTTTCTCAACATCTAGTTATGTATCATTACACAGTTACACATAATTAATACATAAAGTAATGTGATTTTACTGAATTATGAAAACATGGTTAGTAATCTCCGTATTACTTATTTTTCTGGACCATGCCTACTTGAAATAGACCATAATCACATATCTAATGTCCAGAACTCACTCTACAAGAGCTTATAAGTCTCAAAATATTAGTGTAAATTTCGACTTCAACAATACTCTCTAAGTCAAGCCTCAATACCGACATCCTCTCTTCTTCAAAAATACAAAGAGAGCCGAAACAGGGTTTTCCTGGGGAAGCATCTAGATTTCTCTAGTAAGATAGACACCCTAGAGATCATATTTTCAAAATCTATTGATAATAGGATTTTTCTAACTCCAAAACCTCCCATCATAGATCTTATCCCCACATTTAAAAACATGTCTTAAAAACTATTTAAAGCTTAGCTCTTGCTTTGAATGAGTGCAGATTCCCAGCAACTACAATAACTAGTCATGGCAAGATGACGCTCATCTCTTGTCCAGTTGAAAATCTCAGCACAATTTAGAATGTCATTGTTCTAAGGAGTATCATTATAAATGTCACATACAAGACTTGCATTAGGACTATTAACCCTACGTTATCAATTCTTACTTCAAGAAAAGATTCACATAGTCTCAAAATAAAAATGGAATCAAGACATCTCTTTAGATGGGGTTGGTACCTGAAACGAGTTCCACTGTACATTTGCATATTAACTTACTCATACCGTAGAGCTCTGCGGTACCTTTGCAAGATATTGTTGAGAAGAACACACTTTGATTCGCACAATCTAGTGTTACCGTTCCCACATCCTGATCGAATTTTATATAGTGGTAAATAGAGTTGTCGTTCACTCGGACTTGATGAGATTGATTTTAAGAATTAATAAAATAAAATAAAAGAAAAATATATACAAAATATTGTCACGGGATGAAGAATTTACTGGGACTCGGGATTTCACTGTTTTTCATATTCAAGTGGTTCAGAAATTAATCCTAGGCAATTATAGCTCCGAACACAAGAAATATTAACTCTATTCTTTGCAAAAATAGATTTCGTAAAATATCAATTGTAAATTACAAGCATAGTGTATCAAAAGCACCTAAGACTAAGCATACACTATCAAACAAGATAACAATTGATTAATAGAAATCATAAATCAATTAAAATTGGTGCAAAAAAGTAAATAAAGAATTAATTAAATTACCCCAAGGATGAAATACAACTTCCTCCATTGTCCCAGTGATGGGGTCTAGCTCCGCATGGTGAAAACACACTTAAAATATTTATTCATGGCTCAAAAAGTGGTTTACAAATGATGAAAATGTGAGAAAATTATTAAAGCAGTGATTTTATTTTCTCTCCCAAAAAACTCTCCCCAAATGTGCTCTCTAGCTCTCTATTTATACACACAAATACACATCACTCAAACATATTCTTCCATAACTCCAAAATCTTGTTCTTTTTAATTAAAAATATCTTCAAGAATTTTTCCTCCTCTTTATTCTATATATGTCTTTACTAAACCCATATCTTCTTTAATTCGCAGAATAAAATCCAAAATAAAATCTTCTAGGAATATCTTTCTTGTTTAATACAAGATAACTTCCTCTTTCTTCAAAACTTCATGTTTGTAAGGCAAGAAGATATTCTTATCTTAAAGATAATAAATCCTTTACCGTTGAAACCAAATTTCCCGCCAATTTTTCTTTTCAAATCAAGAAAAAAGATGGAGCCCCCTTAACCAGTAATGGGTTGTGATTAGCAGTTGGCTCCCTAGGGTACCCCTTATCAGTTAGGTGCCCCTTATCCAAAATTGAGAGTCCGAATAACATGTGTCCTCCGGGTGCCTATACCAACTTTTCGAGACGAATTTTCCAAAAATGTTTATTTTCCAAAAATACCTACAAACACATAAAACACCATAATAAGTAGAAAATCGAGTACCAACAATACTGAAAATTGAGGAAAATTCAGTCACAAAAATGTGTCTATCACATCCATCGCCTCATCTTTGCACGCAAATTGTTTACCTTACTAGCTTACACTCACAACCAAGATAAGTGATAAAATTAGTCAATCAAGAATACACTACAATTTTACAAAATGCCTCACACTTTAAGGTAGATTTTGAACAACAACAGTTCAATCGTCGACTACCTGTAAGCTGCAGATATTGGATATGAAAGTTAACAAACCATTAACATGATCAATGGACATATTTCAAACTCAGTAGTACAGTCCACAACGCCTTCGTAGGTAGATGCTCTCAGAGTCCCAGTAATACAATAGGAGTTCATAACCATACATCTTAACCTTAGACCTTACACTGTTCTTATGTGCATTCCTGCGTGTCACCTAGCAAAGATCTTCAAGCTCTAAGTCAGGGATTTAAAGCTGGAATCAACCAAAAAATTAATAAGGATAATTCTGGGTATTTTTAGCACATCTCTTAACTTGGTAAGATATACTGTCTCCCCTCCTAATAAGAACCGCTTCCAAAATGAGAGTGTTACTTCCAATATCTAGACTATAGTAGAAACATCTAACCCACGTCTGTGGTTTGCTAAAATCTGCAAAACTAAAAACTTTTCCTTTGAAGTAATATCACAACATAATCAATTACTCCCATTAGAATCTTTGAATTCTTACATACTGATATGCGGCTAAGCATTATTCTAGCATGCAAATTCTCCCAATTCTAATAAAATATTAGAGAAATAATCACCATTGATATCAACTGATCCTGTAGTCTCAGTTAAACCATATCTGTAATATTGAATCTAAATTATAGATTTCGAAAATTGTGTACGTACCTATGTAGAGTACAGATTACTCTACCTTGTGTACCTGAATGGAGTCCATAGAAGTGCTGGAAAACAAGAGGATCCTTGCTTTTGCAAACGCCAGCTGATTCCTTTACTCACTTGTCAGCGTTTGAGCAGGCGTATCAAGTCCAAACATTGATACACTTATGTAGTATCTATACCAGATGATAGTTTGCTACTGTCATCTCTTTCTCCCAAGTATCAAAACGAATTGTTGATACGCCTGTAAAGGTTCCATACAAGCACAAAAGTCCGAAGAACTCCTGAAATGTAGAACTGGAGAACAATAGCAGGATCCAAGCTACCTTTGACTGTGGTCCATCAGCAATGATGACGCCCCCAGAACAATACTATATTCGTTTAGCTGCAAGAGAATTCCAAGACCTAAGAGAAGCTGAAATCCAAGAAAGTCGATCCCTTGAACTGGAGTCACACGCCGCTTGATACTGTCTCAACATCGTGCGAGCCACCATACTAGAAAATAGATTCAAACATACATTTATATCAATATCACAAGTTCATTTATTGTACATCGAACACCCCATGAAAGCAAAGACCCACAACCAAGTAATGCCAACAAATTAATATCAGGAAGGTTTCCAAGGATGTGTTGCCAAAGTAATTGACTACGTGCAAGGCTTAGCAAATAACCAGGTTCCAATTGACTTATCTAATCAAGCCAAATAAGCATAAGGAAGAATGGGTTCAGGAAGGTACACCTCAATTCACGACAACCGATTAGATATCATGATACCGGTACAAATTAAATTTATGGTTTCAACTTTCTCGCAGACAATGTATCGAACAGCTGCAAGGCATAAATTTTAGGTTCCACTTTATCACATAATAACACGTTTGATTTTATGGGTTTAACAAAGAATTGAGAGACGACCAATCTCAACATACTTTTAAATCAATATTTAGGTGCCAATTGCCAATTATAAGGATCTTTTAATCATTGGATTCAAAAGATTTTTATTTTTAGAAAAAACCGCGAACAACACCCAACTACACTTCCATGCCCTAAATATTAAACTCAATTCCTCAATTTTAATTATTATCATTAAAAAATTCTTGTCTTAAGATTGTTGGGGATAACAATTAAAAAACGATAATGTATCAAATAAATTAGTTTAAGGAATACTTATATGAGATTTTGTGTCGTCTCCCATATCAGGAAAGATTGTCTATGTCTTGAATCATGGATCACTGTTAAGTATCATGAATAAACAAACTGGTAATGGAAGATTGAGGCGCATGTTCAACATACTGCCCTTAAGACAAGAATGCCCGACTACACTATGAAAGGATGATACTATAGCCCTACGGGTACATCTGCCTCCAAGATACAACAATCTTAACAAAGCTTGAATAGCACATTCAAATCTTGTCTAGAACTTGGCAGCGGAAAACTCACAAATCGTTAGCACTTAAAACCCTCGTATCAAACATAAAAAACCAAGAAGAAGCACCCAACACCCGTGGATACGAGAGAGGTTTTTTCTATATATTCAAAACCCTAGTGCAAATCCAAAATATATAAGCTAAACTTACCCCACAAAACTAAGAGATAATTTTTGAAGGTATTTTAATTATTTTGAAAAACCATTTTATGATAATTTTTTATTCACATAAAATCGGTGATTTTCAACGATTAATATTGCATAATTCTGTTGGACTGTGGAACCACAAATGTTCTTTTGTTATTTCATTCTCTCTTTAAACCAATAGTATATAGTATAAGCATAAAACTCTCTTTGCCTACACTGGCACGGCAAATAGAGGAGTATTTAAATGTTGGGGGGTGTGGGGTAGCATGTGGATCCTGTTGCGAAGACAAATGCTGGGGTGTTCGTCTTCTGGTCACACGACAGTCGATAGCTTAGTCTTTTTGGTAATTTAGGGGATGGTGGAATGAAAGAACTAACATAAGGACTTCTAGACTAGCCTTGTACTAAGAAATTTTCGGTGCAAGTTTTAGACTTTAGAACCAAACCACTCTCTGTAATAGAGAACGTTTGCATGAACTGTCCAGAGTCATACCGAATTTGTTACACCAACTCCATGACTCATCCTTGTTATTAGTTGCTGCAATATTCTTCTCCAAAGATATCTTCTTATTAGTCCATTTAGCTACACATTTAGGAATTTCCAAATCACTAACACAAACCAACAGTTCAATAATATGATTTCTTTTTTTTTTTTTTTTTTTTTTTTAAGATTAAGTGGATTGATAAGAAGAAACTAGTACATACGATTTTCCATAGTGTTGGTTTCCCTTATCTCAGTTGGGTGACTTGAGATATTGGCTTCTACCAACATATTGTTCTCCCTGATCACAACATTAAATAAAGCAAAAGAGTTTGGGGAAATTAAATCAGAAAAAAGAAAAGAAATAAGAAAAACTGGCATTTGCAACCACTGTTGCTTGTGAATCTGTCGTTTCCATGCTTCTTTTACCAGGGTATCGGCTACTGCATTGTATCTTCTATTCATGTAAGTAAGACCCAAAAAATGATGACATGAATGCAAGATTTTAATTGCTTCTTCAATTAGTGCCTTGTTACTCCAAAAAATATTGTTTGTTTTTCCTTGAGCATAGAGTATCAGTCTCTGACAATCACCTTCCACCCAAAAGTCCTTTAAATTCATACTCTTAGCCCACTTTGCTGCTTCCAGCAGACTCAAAGCTTCTGCTTCTTCTACAGGTGAAGCTTGGAAAGTTCCATCTCTGGCTTAACTAGCAGTTCATGTATCAGCACGAACGATTAGACCATAACCAGCAGAGTTTAAAGCATCAGTCCATGAAGCATCAAAATTTAATTTAAATTTATTTGAAGGAGGTTTTGTCCATCCTTGACCTATGTAAATTGCCCGTATAGATGAGTTAGAAGAACTGTTGACTTCTTGGCCCATGTTTTCATCTGAAAGTGATTTCAACGGGGACCAAAAAGCTAGATGTCTTTGTACTGCTAGGGATAGCTGAACACTTGTGTAGATTTGCATTGCAAAACCCTAAGGAATCTTTCTTTTCAAATCAACCAACATTTGGTTGCCATTATTTCTATGTCATAATTTGAACTTACCCCTGCAATCCAATCAACATACATATTTGCGAAAGAGAAATTAGCAGCATTATTATGGTTTAAACCTACTAGAGGAGGTAACATGGATACCGTCTTTGCATATGGGCACTCGAAGAAAAGATGCTCAAGAGATTCACACTCATGATTACAGAAAACACAGTTCAACTCTATATCTTTCATGAATTGACCTAATTTTTTCCTAACAGGCAAAATATTGTGGATACATTTTCATAAGAAATTTTTTATTCTCTGCGAGATGTTTAGTTTCCAAAAAGCTTTCCAGAAAGAAACATTATCTAACATGTTATCATCTACAGATGGATTTTTGATTTTTTTGTACTTGGATTTAATAGAAAAATTTCCATCATTTGTTAATAATGATAGACGCATTTATGTGTCTATTTTGTTCTCAATATTCTGTATTGTTAGACTCGATTAAGTACTTATTGCGTTATTTTGTGTTTTTGTAGATGTTTTTAGAGAAATAAGCCTTTGCGGCGAAATGAGCTCGAAAAGTAGTGTTTTACACCCCAGGATAATGTACCAGTGGCACCTCAGAAATGCACCGGAAGCGTCCCAGAAATGTACCGGAGGAACCCAGAAAAATTACTATTTCCACCCCAATTGCTAAAGGGACACCCGTACAGGATTAGGGGGAGGACACTTTTCTTCTCATAATTCAAATTTCATTTTTGGCGGGAAAATATATTCTCTCCCTGGCAGATTTTCAAATTGATTTTCGATGGATTTGTGGAGAAACTAAATGGCTGGAATTAATTGGGTCATATCTATTGAGTATAACAAGATTATTCTGAGCGTTGGAATGAGTTAAATTTGGCTAAAATCCGCTAACTTTCAATCGAGAGTTAAACATGGAAGATACGCTCGAGTTCTCTGTGAGAGGAATTTTTGGGAAGTTTTGTTGACTAAATGGGGAAGATATCTGATCTTCTTAAGTGTTTATGCAACTATGGAAGTATTACAGCTCATATGCGCAGGCAGAGGGGATGGAGAAGATCATATATTCGGCTGACAGTGAAGAAAATGGAAAAAAATATTTTTCGAGTAATGGAGAATTATATGGAGTGAATAAGCGAGATTCGATGGGTATGTTGGCTATAAATAGGTTGCTGGGGTTGAGCAGAGAGGGTGTCGAGAGTCTCGGGGGCTGAGGAGATCCAGAGAAGAAGAAATTCGAGTTTTCCCAAACTCGGTTTCTGCTGCTGCTGCTGATGATGAACATGAAGAACACGAAGAACGGACCTGCAACAGCAGTCGTTTTTCTACAGTAGTAACGACTAACACCTGTGGGTCGTAATCAGGCAATCTTATTTTACACAGCGTTTGCGACAGAGGTTCAGCAGTCTTATTTTATCACTGAGGGTCGTAGTTCTCTTGTTTTATTGTATTTCTCATATTCTCATCATTTGTAAACCATTTTTGAGCCATAATAAATTATTTTGAGAGCATTTTTACTATGATGAGTTAAACCCCAACACTGGGACGACGGAGGAGGCCGAGCTTCATACATGGGTAATTTTATTAATTATTTTTAAGACTTTTGCATTAAAAATTAATTGAAATATGATTTGATTAAATTGGGTGTTATTTGATTAGATGGGTCATGCTTAGCTTAGGTGATTTGATGTTCCATGCTTAACATTTACAATCAATGTTTTGAGAATCTACTTTGGCAAAATAAGAGTCCATATATGTTTTGAGCGATTATTGTTGAGAATAAATCATTGAGCCCTATGTTATGAAGATTGGCCGAATCATTAGTCCCAGTACCTCTCTACCAATTTGTCAATATTTTTGTACATAATTTTTATAAATCTAAAAATCCTTCACCTTCACAAGTCTTAGAGTTCGAACCTTCATTACCACAACCATCAAAAAAACATCAATCATTTTGGCGCCGCCGACGCGGATTTGTGCTTAGGTAGAATTTTTAGGTTTTATTTATTATTCCATTTGTTCTTTTTACGTCTCTTTGGTTGTGTCTTTGTATTACAGGTTCGAAGTGGAGAACTAAGGACTTGGAGAGGAAAAAGCTTAAAGCGAAAAGAGAAGAAAAAAAGGACAATTTTAGGATTTAATTTTTAATTTTTAATTTTTTTTTTAGAGTGTGTGAGGAAAAATGTAATTTTTTATTTATTTATTTTGGACTTTGGACTTAAACAATTGGACTTTTGTTTTTTACCCTACGGAAGGGTATTATTAAAAAAAAATATTTGTGTGTGCAGGGAAGGAAGACGATTACTATATCGTCTCGGCCCCTCGGGTTCGTACATGACATAGGAGTCGTGGCCCGAGTCGACTTCAACGGTTCATCCCCCGTATGGTACGGGAGGTAAGTCCATCGAAACACTCGCGAATCTCCTGTAAGCGAGTTACTGTATTCCTTAAGGTGATTCATTGATTGAGGACGAATTTGGACTGTTTTTAAATTCCTAGTAAAGGGCAAGGCCTGGCCAATACAAGATAAGGGTTCGAATTTCATCACCGCTCCCTTCTTGCCCGCCTTAGGAAAACGAAACCTAACGCGAACCCAAGCTTTAAAATTTGGAATAGAACGAGACCGATAGGGTAACGAGCTTAACAGGAAACTCGTTCGAAAAATATTGGTTCCTCTTTAAGCACACTTCAAAGTTCATGATGGTTTCTGTGAGTTGAATGTGTGACTGCGCCGCCTTCTAATGCGGTGATGCCTTGGGTATCAAAGCTCTACTAAGCTTCCCTCGCCTCGATTCAACTTACATTAGATCGGATTGATTCCAGAGGGGTGTGCTCAAATTGTAACGAATTCCTTTTCTAAGGAATAGAAGATGGTCTAGAAAACAATCTAAGTGGAGCCATCATGCTTTTTGTTTGCTAGAAATCTTTAGGTTTGCTTTGGTGGAGTCGAGTCGGCCTTGTTTGTGGTTGTGTAGAATTCCCTTGCGTTTAAGAATGTCGAGATGGTATGATAGAAGCCAATACAATGAATATCGACCTGAATTTGAATATGGACATCATCCTTTCTATGACCATTTTGGGAATAGTGGTTGGGAACGCCATCATTTGGAAGGATATGGGTCATACCCTGGTGAGCCCAATTACTATCCACACATGCATCAGTCTTACGAGCAAGAAGCTTATAGTACTAGTTCTTCGTCTCTAGAGGATACAATCAAACTATTGAAAAGTAGTCCTTTTTATGATCCCTCTGTTCCTATTCCTCCTTTAGAAGAGTCCCTCAGGGAGTTAGCTGAGTCGACGCGTAAGTTAGCTGAGATGAATAGTGTAATTCTAGACGAAAGAACTACAATAATGAGTGAACTTTCTATAGAGGAATCCCTCAAGCTGATGGCTGAGACGAACGAAAGACTTGCTCGAAATAATCTTACATTCCAAAATAGTGTTTCCAATTTTACCCTTGATGTAAATAGTGAATATTTGCCTAATTTAGAGGACGAGGTTAGAATAAAAGACACTTATTTAGATAAGGTTCAATCATCTTCGTACTATGATGATGAGGATAGCAGTAATGAAGAATCTGAAATATGTAGGCATAGTGATCAGGAGTCTAGTAATCCAATTGAGCTGTATAGTGATTATATTATTTCTAGTTAAAATCCAAATAATTTTTATGATTATTCACCTATTCAAAAGGACGAGGATTTGATTAGGGATACCACCGTTTTAGACGATGTAGATTTTCCTTTTGATTACGAATCCGATAGTGGTTTAGAGGAACGGGTTCATTTCGAAAATACTGTTTTAGAGTCTAGCGACTTAGAAACAATAGTCTTGGAAGAAGAAGATAGACCCGTAGATATGAGTAAAGATGCACTACCTGATAATAACTTAGAAGAATCTCTTGAATATTTTAAGGACTCTGAATATATGAAAATTCAAGAAATAATTAGAGGTCTATCTAGAGACACTGAAACTCTAAGTTTGGGGGTCATTATCACTTTCCTAGTGCCTTACCTTTAACTCTCAGAAAGTCCCCACACTTAGGACTTGATATCTGTGCCTCGACCATTTTACAAGATTACCTTCATACTCGTTTTCCCGAGCCTAATGATGTCCATGAAGAAGTTCAGTTATTAGAAACCCATCCTCTGGTTGATGTGGTTTGCCCAGGCTATGATACCCAGATTGACTTTGTTTTCCCACCAAATAGTTTTATTCCAACTGTGGGAACGTTTCAAATGAGTCGAATATTAAGTTCTGAGACTAAGCCTAAGTACTTTAGGTTAATAGAATCGACACATTTTCCTAAGAATGACCACTACTCTCACTGTGGTCAACTATGTAAGTCATATCTGATTGACTTAGAGGATCCGCAATTATTTAGGTTATTACTTCGTGATTCTAAGTTCGTATTTGAGTTTTTACAGACTCTAAGACCTAGTGATTCGGATCCCATCTATGAAGAAACAGCCAATGAAAATATTCTATTTAGACCCTTTCATAGAACCTGAACCTGAACCGCAATTAGCGATAGTTTTCAGGAAACTAGGTAAGGGCATGCTATTCTTGTCCACTTTCTTGGTTCATTGCAGTTTCCTTTGGTCAGCTCTATTTAGTTTTGAAGACCCACAGTTATTTCGACTGTTACTTTATGGTTCGAGTTGACTAATCCTTTCCTAAGTCTGGCTGAAGACTTTAAACTTAGCACTTCTTGGGAGGTAACCCAATCTCATGCAACACGGTAATATCTTTCCTTAACTCTTTTGCTTCAAATGGTAACAGTTTCTCCTTGTTCGTGCTTTTAATTTTATCTTTAGAACATTGAGGACAATGTTAGATTTAAGTTTGGGGGTATGGGAGAAACTTTTTAGTTGCAATAAATAAACTCCAGAGCCTAGAAATTTATGCGTATTTAGGATGGCACTAACCAATCTAAGTGGATGGAAGCATTTTGGTTGTAGGAGTTGAGGAACCAATCTGATTAGATGGAAACATCTAAAGAGTCTATTCATAAAAGCACAGAGCTCAGGTGTTAGAAATAACATGATAGTTTCACCATATCTCGTTGAGTCCTTTTCACTTCTATTTTTATTTTATTTTGTTTTTAAACTATGTACTCTAAGTGATTAGGTGGGGCACACGATTCAAGTTGTTACCACTGCTAGGGTGAATTAGAGTGACTGAGTTACTAAAAAAAAAAAAAGACCGGACCAGTTAGACCAATCGGAATAAGTATTAACACTTGGATAGCAATATGCGTGTGTTCTCCCTGTTTCCGTCGCCTAAGCAAGCGTGGAATGCAGGACCCGTGGGAACTATCGTGTAATCTGCTGACAAGAAGCATGCGCTTGGATCAAAAAGATCTATTCATGCCGTTAAGTTAAAAAAAAAATGGTTATTGTTCTGTGTAGTCAACTGCTGGTTCCCTTGTATTTGCCAGTTTGTTGATCTAGATTTAAGTTATTGACCACTGGTTCCCTTGTATATGCCAGTTGTGTTGATATTAGTCAGACCGGTATCTCAGTCCATTAGGATAGGTTCATTCTGGCAGTGGCCTTCAGACAGATATGGGAAACGCCGTTCACTTAGTAAACATCAAAACCATCTATGTTTTTCTATATCCATCTCTTAATCTTTCCATGTGATTAGTTTGACTCCGAATATGATGTCCATAGTGCAACTATCTGAGTAGAGCTCTGTCACTTATATATGAATTTTAGTATGCTTGAGTGCAAACTCGTGTACATCAATTGGAATTTCGCATCAGGGTACTTCCTCTTGTAGTCAATAAGTATGCCAACCAAGGAGATTCTTTAGTGCCTTCCAAGGTTCGTTGTAGATAGCTAGGGTCTGGAGTATTAAGGTTTTGTGGGTATATCTCTTGTAAGCCCTCCCGAGATTAACTCGGTTTTTTTTTATTTTTGCTCGAGGACTAGCAAATAATAAGTTTGGGGGTATTTGATAGACGCATTTATGTGTCTATTTTGTTCTCAATATTCTGTATTGTTAGACTCGATTAAGTACTTATTGTGTTATTTTGTGTTTTTGTAGATGTTTTTAGAGAAATAAGCCTTTGCGGCGAAATGAGCTCGAAAAGTAGTGTTTTACACCCCAGGATAATGTACCGGTGGCACCTCAGAAATGCACCGGAAGCGTCCCAGAAATGTACCGGAGGAACCCAAAAAAATTACTATTTCCACCCCAAAATTACTATTTCCACCCCAATTGCTAAAGGGACACCTGTACAGGATTAGGGGGAGGACACTTTTCTTCTCATTATTCAAATTTCATTTTTGGCGGGAAAATATATTCTCTCCCTGACAGATTTTCAAATTGATATTCGATGGATTTGTGGAGAAACTAAATGGCGGGAATTAATTGGGTCATATCTATTGAGTATAACAAGATTATTCTGAGCGTTGGAATGAGTTAAATTTGCCTAGAATCCGCTAACTTTCAATCGAGAGTTAAACAGGGAAGATACGCTCGAGTTCTATGTGAGAGCAATTTTTGGGAAGTTTTGTGGACTAAATGGGGAAGACATCTGATCTTCTTAAGTGTTTATGCAACTATGGAAGTATTACAGCTCATATGCGCAGGCAGAGGGGATGGAGAAGATCATATCTCGGCTGACAGTGAAGAAAATGGAAAAAATATTTTCCGAGTAATGGAGAATTATATGGAGTGAATGAGCGAGATTCGATGGGTATGTTGGCTATACATAGGTTGCTGGGGTTGAGCAGAGAGGGTGTCGAGAGTCTGGGAGGCTGAGGAGAGCCAGAGAAGAAGAAATTCGAGTTTTCCCAAACTCGGTTTCTGCTGCTGCTGCCGCTGATGAACATGAAGAACACGAAAAACGGACCTGCAACAGCAGTCGTTTTTCTACAGTAGTAACGACTAACACCTGTGGGACGTAATCAGGCAGTCTTATTTTACACAACGTTTGCGACAGAGGTTCAGCAGTCTTATTTTATCACTGAGGGTCGTAGTTCTCTGGTTTTATCGTATTTCTCATATTCTCATCATTTGTAAACCATTTTTGAGCCATAATAAATTATTTTGAGAGCATTTTTACTATGATGAGTTAAACCCCAACACTGGGACGACGGAGGAGGCCGAGCTTCATACATGGGTAATTTTATTAATTTTTTTAAGACTTTTGCATTAAAAATTAATTGAAATATGATTTGATTAAATTGGGTGTTATTTGATTAGATGGGTCATGCTTAGCTTAGGTGATTTTATTTTCCATGCTTAACATTTACAATCAATGTTTTGAGAATCTACTTTGGCAAAATAAGAGTCCATATATGTTTTGAGAGATTATTGTTCAGAATAAATCATTGAGCCCTATGTTATGAAGATTGGCCGAATCATTAGTCCCAGTACCTCTCTACCAATTTGTCAATATTTTTGTATATAATTTTTATAAATCTAAAAATCCTTCACCTTCACAAGTCTTAGAGTTCGAACCTTCATTACTACAACCATCAAAAACACATCAATCAAATAACCATCTAAGTTTGTCCCGTTTCAAGTTATTTTGGCTATCTGTGAATATTCGAATGTTTAAATTCATTTAAGCAAGATCTCTTGAGAAGTTATTTCTAATCTCTTGTTCATTCCACTTATGTGTTTAAGTTAATTAGCTCAGAAACAAGTGTTAAGGAATTTAATTTTCTACCACAGTAAGTTAAGAGATTATCTTCCATACCTGATATCCATTTATCTGTCCAAAGTCCAAACATTTATTGACTTACTGTCACCTACCTCCCAGCAGCTGAATTTATGAATTAGAGAGACACGCTATAATATACATCTCCAAAGCCAAGAGGATAGTTTTTTTTTAGCATGGAAAATAGTTGAATTGTTAAAGTATTTTCTTTTAAGAACATCTCCCAGAAATGTATTTTGTTGGGTTGCTAATGTCCAAGCAAGTTTAGCAATCATGACTTGATTCATCAAATCAACATCTTTGAAACCTAACCCCCCTAATTCCAATGGCTCGCAAAGGAAATCCCAACCAATGGGACAGAAACCAATGAAGAGTGGTCACGCGATAATAATAAAAGAGCGCCAATAATAGTCACGCGATAAATACAACGCGATCACTAACCCCATCAGAAGAAGCACGAAGAACCAAGCAACAACGAGATAGACAGAGACAACTTCCAAAAAGTCTGGCATGTAAGACAAACGTAGACAGAATCAGTCAGCTATGATCTTGCATGTGAATCATGGTTGTCTTCTATTTATAAATTTGCCTATATAAGGACTTAGAAATGATAGAGAGAGATCGATTGAGAGAGATAAGCTAGAAAAGTAATCAGTAAAGGAAGAAATAAGTTCCCACTTTGTATTTCTCCATTGTTGTGTGTAAAGATTATCTTGAATCCACTGTAAGAGCAACATACATTCATTATAAAGAGTTTCGAAAGATCATATAAGTATCAAAGTGGTGAATAATATCATTAATGCTTAAGTTGATCAATATGATTTAAGCTTTGTGTTATTATCATTACAAGGGTGTAGTTGTGGGATTTTCTACAACTACATTTTGGCTCTAGAAACAGGGAATATTTATCCTCACTTGATGGTTAATAGCTTGAAATCGTCATTTCTCAAAGTTTCTTTGTTATTTTCACCCCTTTCAATCTTCTGTCCACCATGAAATTTTGATAAAAACATCACCATCTCTTTATCTTATTTGGAAAGACTTCTTCAAGAACTCTTTATTTCTCAAAATTTCAAAAGAACTATGATAAAACCCCTTTCAAATATATTCTTTGTTACTAAATCATCCGGATCCCTTCGTGAAATTTCCTACCGACGAAATGGAAAGAACCATATCACAAAGTGAGTATTCAACAACAGTGCAAAGAAAAGACGCTGGCAGGAGAAGAGGAAAAGAGATGGCAAAAGAAGTGTCTGATACAGAGGATACACGATATCGGACAAAGTGGAGTAAGGTGAGCAATAAGGAAAAGTCAACACGAGTTATTACAAATAATGAAAAGGAAGAAAAACAACCCAACTACAAGAACCTTGACGAAGAAACGACTATCACCAAGCGAGAACATGAACAGAAACTCGCGTTCATCGTCATTTCCGGTTATAATCACTTTGTTCCTTGAATGTTGTCCAATCTTTGGATCAATGGTGAGAGAAGAAGAAAAGGGGAAGAAGAGTTGAAATGAAATTAGATTAGGATTTTATTGGTTTTATTAGTGGAAGGGCATGTAGGTAACTTTAATTTCTATAGGTATCCCTTAGCTACTGTCCTTGGATGGGTATAAATTTATTGCCCTTAATTCCTTTTAAGTGGTCCCTAAAAATGCTAGATTTACTTTTGTCCCCATTCTTTTCTTCTATTCTTTTTTCTTGATTCGATAGATTATGATTGCCATTAACAAAAAACCAATAATTTTCGTTATGATGTCTTGTGAAATTTTCATCAATTATAGTGCCTAATCCTATAAAGTCGTTTACAATAACATTTGAGCTCATAACATTTTGTATGCAAGAAAAAGCATTTTCTATGGCCTACATAGAGAGTGCATCTTACCAGACTTTTCTCCATAAATTCTGGATGCAGTTAAAAGCTTTGTGCTGAATTTTCTAGAATGTGGGGTTGGATGGGGTTCACTCTTACATATTTTTCCCAGCCGGTTTCCAGGAAAAAACTGACGGAAGTTACAAAAATTATCAAATCCAAACCAAAATTTATGCTTGTATATTCAAGACATGACCGGAAAATAATAGATGAGAAATTTAACTGAATGCACTCTTTAAAAGCACCGAGAAGGAGGAGAAGAGCAACTCCAAGAATTTGTGTAAGTGCAAGAGCAGTGACAAGGAGTGAGTATCCAGTGTACACTCCAATCTCAATCGTTTTTGTGTAATAAAGGGAAGAAAGGGAAGAAATCCCATGGAAATACCTCCAACGAAGCTCAGTGTGTTTGATATCGGAAAAGCAGATGCTGGTTTGTTGCAAAGTAATAAAGAGCTTTATCAGGTAATGATTCATCAGTTAACTATATTTATTGTGAAATATCGTATCAAGACTCGAAAGGTTCTTAAATGAATGACAGACTCGAGAAATTAAACACGTCTTTGTCGATCCTGAACAAGAAACTAGCATCTGATTCTGGCATTCAAATTTTGCAACTCCCTATTGGCAGATGCAGTGGTCTCACAATGTGTATGCGTCTTCATTGACATTTTTACCGTCTCATATTTAATTGCATAATTCTGTTGGACTGTGGAATGCGGATGTGTCTTTCTTTTGATATTTTTGTTCTCTCTGTAAACCAATAGTATAAGCATTAATTCTATTTGCCGACACTGCCACTGCAAATAGAGGAGTATTTAAAATGTGGTGGCTGAAGAAACGTTAGTGGATTCTTCTTGCCAGTAATTATTATTCTAAAAGAAAAAGAAAACTAGGGCCTATGCTATACTCCATGTAGGAGGAGTACATAACTTGAGTGCTTTGACAGGTGCGAAATAAGAATGGGATTTGCACCAAAAAATCATTTATGCTTTATTTCCTGTCGTGGACGCTAATGCGTCTCCAACTGTGCAGCTATAGTTGGATACAGTGTAATTCGTTCCCTATATGGGTATTGACCGGGATCCAACCTTGGTATTCGGTTCTTCCAAGATTTAGGTATGTTACTGTACCTGGATGGATCAATGATTGACTGTTGATGAATCTGTAGAGACCTGCCCAAACTGGTTAGAATTTTTGTTCAAACTTATGATTCACTCTTCCATTATTGTTCCCATGCCAACCACTTTGGCCTAATAATTAGAAACTTACAAAACTGTCAATTCCAAGCCAAACTACTTTTCTGCTTCTTTTCTCATGACATGACAAAAAAGAGTAGGTGCGAAATGTGACTGAATGCTTTTCTTTAAAAAAGAAACAAGGAGAAGAGAAACACTAAGAATCGGTGTAGAAAAAAAGAAAGAAAGAAAGAGTTAGAAGAAAGCCATGGAAATACCTCCAACGAAACTCAGTTCGTTTGATGTTGCAAAAACTGATGCTGGTTTGTTGCAAAGCAAAGAGCTTTATCAGGTATTTCGTTCATAACTTAACTGATTATGATCCTAATAAGTGATAATACCTACTTAAACGCGCCGGAGTGTAGAGTGAGTGGATCCAACATGTACTGGATGGAGACATAAGATGCACCGATCAATTAGCCAAATTCAGTGTCAATTTTATTTGTTCAAAATTTTGAAGAATTTCTTAATCCTTTGTACGGTTAAATTCTTCTTCTTCAAAAGTTTATCATGCAATTTCACCTATTGTTTTTGATACAGTATATCTTGGAGACAAATGTGTACCCAAATGAGGCTGAAGTTCTAAAGGAGCTAAGAGAAATTACTGCTACCCAACCATGGTAATTGTTTTCAACTTACCATGAAATCGTCAGAATATTTACTATTTTCTAATGCATTTGTTATTTTGAATCTAATAGTCTTATCATAATTACTTTGCAGGAGTTTGATGCTTTGTGCAGCAGATGAAGGTCCGATAATGTCTCTACTTTTAAAGCTTACCAATGCAAAAAAGACAATTGAGATTGGAGTGTACACTGGATATTCACTTCTTGTCACTGCTCTTGCACTTCCCCAAGATGGCAAAGTTAGTTTCTGTCTAACTTCAACTGCATGACATGATAACTGATGTATATATACATGTAGTATATCGATATAGTTAACTAAATTAATTGGCACCAAACGACATAATATATTCGAGCATTAATACTTGATTATTACTAAAATCATACTTCATCACCTGATGCAGACCATTGCTATTGATCCAGATCGGTCAATGTTTGAGATAGGACTACCTTTCTTCAAAAAAGCTGGGGTGGAACATAAGGTGGAGTTCGTAGAGTCTATTGCGCTCCCTGTTCTTGACAAACTACTGGAAGATGTAAGTACATGCGACTGATATCAGTATTGCTCATAATTTATTCATCAAGTTCCCAACTTCCACTGAATTGATTCTATGACTAAGTATTTTTTTTTTCATTTTTTTTTATTGCTCAGCCAAAGAATGAAGGATCATTTGATTATGCGTTCGTCGATGCAGACAAGGACAATTACGTTCATTATCATGAGAGACTACTAAAACTAGTGAGGGTTGGAGGAATGATTCTTTACGACAATACACTTTGGTCAGGTACAGTTGCTTGGGAAGATGATTTAACACTGGATGAAATGATGAAAGAAATTAAAGACGTCTTTGTCGATCTGAACAAGAGATTAGCATCTGATTCTCGCATTCAAATTTCACAACTCCCTGTTGGTGATGGTCTCACAATGTGTATGCGTCTACATTGAATAATTTAATGCATAATTTTGCTGGACTGTGGAATGCAAATGTGTCTTTCTTTTGTTATTTTATTCTCTCTTTAAACCAAAAGTACAAGCATTAATTCTGTTTGCCAACACTACCGCTGCTAATATAGGAAATGTGGGGGGCTAAAACAAAGTTAGTGGTTTGTTCTTGCCAGTGTAACTATTCTAAAAAGAAAAGAAAAAATTATGGCCTATAATGCATTATAGTAGAGTACATAACTTGAGTGCTTCGACAGGTACTCACATTGTCAACGATGCAAAGGGGTTTGATCCAAAAAAAAATCATCATTTCTGCTTTACTTCCGGTCTCGGACGCTTATGGGTCTCCAACTGTGTGCTATAGTTGAATAGCTCGGTACCAAAGTCAGGTTCAAGCACCGAACTGAGAACTACCCTAAGATTTTGGCATCCCCTAAGATATACGACTCAGATATACAGCCAACATTCCGCAGGTGAACTACAGATTGCAGTGGTTGCCAAAAAAAATATGTTCCAATATGGAATTAAGGGAAAATTCATCTACTTGTTCCCTCTATGTAAGGAACAAGAGTAAGTGAAGCAAGTCATTTGTTTCTTTGTGACAATTCAATTTTGCGTCTTATTCTTAGAAGTGATCATACATGGCAGCTACATGCACTTAAATTCTCATTTTGTATTCCATAATTATGATATATGCCAGTGCCACTTTACTTTGTATCACTATAGGAAATTAACGGTTGATTTCGTTTTTCCAATTGTGTATCACTAGGAATATGTATTTACGATTTTTTTCGATTTTCTATTTAGTTGTTGTTGTTGATCTACGGCAACAAACGGGCGTACCCAATAAACTACTTAAAATAAAAAGGAAAACTGTATAACAAAAAAAGCCGCCAATAGAATAAAAGAGACTAAAATGAAAAGATGGAGGGAAAGGCTTTATGGTGAATTTTGGTTCGAATTTGGATGATACGAATGCCGAGCAAGAAAATGTTCCTCTGTGACTTTGTGACTTCGAACATGTTCCCTAGTCTCAACTAATTTCCCGATTGATATATATATTTATATATATATATACTAGTAATAGAAGGGGGTTACGAATCTATATAAACCGTCATGCTACTAGTACGTATCTATATATCCTCCTATGACCTATACACAATCGAGCTAATTTTACCTGTGTCATATTTGCGATTAAAAAAGATACACACAAGTTACAAAAAGAAAATGCCGATTCCAAAAACCAAACTTTATTCATGACATAACCGAAAAGAGTAGGTGAGAAATGCTCTCTTTGAAAACAACAAGAATAGGAACACCAAAATCTGTATAGAAAGAAAGAAGGATAGAAATAAAGACAGAGTTAGAAGAAACCATGGAAGTACCTCCAACGAAACTCAGTGTGTTTGATATTGGAAAAGCTGATGCCGGTTTGTTGCAAAGTAAAGAGCTTTATCAGGTAATCTTTTCGCATATATAATTGATGACATGTACTAGATATGTAAGAATGGCCAAGGTCGTGTTTTTTTTATTTTTTTGTAAGTTGTAGTAGTGACTTTCTTTTGATTTTGATAGTATATCTTGGAGACAAATGTGTACCCAAATGAGGCTGAAGTTTTAAAGGGGCTACGAGAAATTACTGCTACCCAACCATGGTAAGTAGTGTATTAAGCTTACCATGAAATCTTCATAATATTTACCAACTATTTTCTACCGGGTTTTGTTATTTTGATCTAACAATATTCAAATCTTTGCAATACTCTAATTGCAGGAGCGTGATGCTGTGTGCAGCAGATGAAGGTCCCATAATGTCTCTACTTTTAAAGCTTTTGAATGCAAAAAGGACGATTGAGATTGGAGTGTACACTGGATACTCACTCCTTGTCACTGCTCTTGCACTTCCGGAAGATGGCAAAGTTAGTTTCTATCCATATCACTCACTATATGCGTTCCTTTATTGTAATCCTGTAAATTTACACCGATCGAGAATGATGCAGGTTTCCTCGTGTAATGCTCCTTTGGGGACATGACTTTAACTAAGTTGGTTGTGAAAGCCATGATCCAATAGAGATTGACTTTTACGGCCAACGCCGGGTTTACGCACATGAAAATTTTGGGAGTTTCCTCTGTGGGCTAATCACTATTTTTGCTCTAATATCATGTAAAATAGACTCATGTAGTCTAAAGTGGAATCAAACAACCTAATTTAATCATTCATTATTTTAATCATATTTCCTCAACTAATCACTCTTCACGTAACGCAGATCATAGCCATTGATCCAGATCGATCAATGTTTGAGATAGGACTTCCTTTCTTTAAAAAAGCTGGGGTGGAACATAAGGTGGAGTTCATCGAGTCCATTGCTCTTCCTGTTCTTGACAAACTACTAGAAGATGTAAGTACATGCAATAATTTTCGACACTGTTCATCATTTTATTTTATCATGTACCCTGGTTTAAATTAATTAATACCTTAAGCTTTTTCATTGTTCGTGTGCAGCCAAAGAATGAAGGGATCATTTGATTATGCATTCGTTGACGCCGACAAGGGAAATTATGTAAATTATCATGAAAGACTACTAAAACTAGTCAGGGTCGGAGGAATTATTCTCTATGATAACACACTTTGGTCAGGTACGGTTGCTTGGAAAGATGATTCTTCACTTGATGAACATATGAAGAGCGTTAAAGATGTTTTTGTTGATTTAAACAAGAAATTAGCATCTGATTCTCGCATTCAAATTTCACAACTCCCAGTTGGTAATGGTCTCACAATGTGCATGCGTCTTCATTGACATATTTACGATCTCATATTAATGTAAAACTGTATTAGATTGTTGAAAACCGAATGCTTCAGATTAATAAATCAAAACAAACATAGTCGACAGTCACCAATTTAATTGGTTAATTTGGTTTAGAGTCCCTGCTAAACGTGACTCAGGTTGCCAACTTATAATAGTACTGATACATATTTGAACAAGCTCACAACTTTTGCGTCTCGGTCATGCCCTTGGCATGCATGCAAATATATCATCGTCAGGATTTTGTTTAACCACATATGCCAGTTGAAAAAATTGAAATGACCTGCCCAGTTCCTGTATCCCAAAACTTTATGGAACGCTAGATGCCAGCAATCCAACCCTGAAGCTGTCTAGCGAAGTCCCAGGACAGGAAACTATGCTGGGATGACTCCTCACCTTTATGACTTGATGAACAACACACAAAATTGCAGCTATAGCTCCCGAAACCACATCATCAGTAGGGATTCTGGAATGTAAGAATTTCCAAACCACCCAAGAGCTGTCTTGGCATTATATCTGATGGAAAAATTACTTTGGATGCAGTGAGGATTTATTGGTCATGATTCAAGGCATTACCAAGTTATGATGGGTCCTTGCTTGAATAAATTGCAGAAATTGTTACAGGAACTTGTTTTGTAGGAATCAGTTTTTCCGGTGGAAATAGACTCAAATAGACTGCTCATTATGTCTTTGTTAACAGTCTTGATTTTGATCCAGATCATCAACATATACCCTTTCTTCCCGTAATTCAACCACATTTAACGCATTCACATTAAAATTTGATGAAAGAAAAATAACTTTAATTTGGTGTTGTCAGCATGACCTTTTCTTTTTTATACGATCAGAGCCCAGTTGGATTTGTCGGCATGACTTGAATGGACTTGAGATATATAAAAAGATTGATTGGTTAAATTATCTTAGCAAGGAGAGAAAAGGGAAGCAAACTTGAATGATATGTATTAATGGATAGGCTTGGTGGGATATAATTAACAAAGACAGTTAAAGATTGGAAGGGTCAAGAAGAGCGAGGACGACAGAAAATAATTGAGAAGGTGGGAAAGGTTTTGGTGTTCAGGACGTCGCAAGCGGCCTTAAAGACGATATACATATTTTCATTTTCATGGATTAATTGGTTGATAGTGTAGTTGGAGGAAATCCTACAACCACACTTGTATAAGAATATGAACAATATACTAAGAAATTATGGTGAAGATCATTCGTTTATTTATTGAAATCTTAAATTGGATACAAGATAATACAAAGGTTTTACTTGTTTTCCAAATAAATTTTCTCTCTCTTAATTTCTTGTCTAACACACATTCTCTGGAATCTCTCGTTACATGACAACCCTTCCCTTTATATAGGATACTTACATAGTGGATCACAGCTAATAGATCCTTTATTTTCGGAATCACTGTGCGTTACAATCGCTCATGTACATTCACTCAGATTCGCACACTCTACACTTCGCACATATCTTCACACTTTACTCGTGATTATGCTGACATCATCAAATACGTCATCTCCATTTTACTATGTGCGATGATCTTCGCTCATATTGTATGACCTTTACTTCGCATACATAATGAATGTGGTATATTTCACTCCTACATTTTGCCTCTTCTCATTTCACTCTCTTCATAGAGTGAGCGATATGAGAAATCTCCATCCTAAAGTATCGCACATGTTCAACTTTTCGTATTCTGCTTTGCCGACATACTTCCGGAATTTAAGTTTTCTTGATTTACGCGTGTTTTCTTGACTATTCATTATCTGACACGTCTTTATAACCGCTTCTTCCTATCTGTTTATTCTTCGCATTAAATGAGATAAACCTCGAAAATCGAGAGTAAATCTTCTTACATATCTTCCTTCGTCTTCTTATTTCTTCTTTTTACTTCTTCTTTCCTCTTCACCTGTTACTGCAACTTTCTTCATCACCTTTTCTTTTTTACAGTCTATCGTTTCTTCCCCATCCTCTTTATCATTATCCATTTTTTCCTCTCTTCTCCTAACTTAATCTCAATTTCACTAATTTGATCACACTTTTACTGATTTGATCTTGATCAAGAATTTTCTACTTTTAAACTCATCATTCCCATTCCTTCAATAGATCCTTCTTGAAAAAAGATGGAAATAGAATTCACCAGACTCAAGAAAGATTTTGATACCAAAGGTTATTTACTTTCCTTTCCTTCTGATTCTAATTATTTGTTCAAACTCAATCTTGAGTTAATCAATTCCGAACAATGGACTAATCAGAAGATTATCGTATCACTAGGACAGCTTCTGAATAATCTTCCTATCCCACTGTATAACCCAGAAATTCCCTTGTTCTATGAAATTCTGGCTGATGATGGGCTCGCACGGGGAATATTTCAGCTAAGTGGTGATGCTATTAGAATAATTTTGGAGTATTCGCGTCGCGCAGCAGGATTAAGAACTTCCTATGCTTACGAAGTGCGAAATGAAATGTTTCGTGATAAAGCTATTAACCCTGTTGATTATACTCTTTAGAATTTCTTCAAACATTACTACATTGCGATCACGAAGAATGAGTCAACCAAGTGGGCCATTCGCTTAAGACAAAAAGATGGCATTTCTGAAGATGAGAAGATTATGCGAGACGTAGGTTGGAACGACAAATCCAATAGCACGGCTCGCAGGTCTAATGACACATGCTGGCTTAATTGTCCTATTGTCTTAGAAGGTCCTTATGTTTAGGGCAAAGATGTTGATGCCAAGTATCGGCAGTTAAAGAAGAATTATATCGTCACTGTTTCGAAAAATGGCAAGGATGCCACTCGTACTCGTGATGCTGCTGTTAAGAAAGTCTGCATTGATAATGATATTCCTCTCTCAAAGTATATATTCGCAGACGTTCCCCCAAATGAAGATGTTCCTGATAGTGAGGATAGTGAGGAAGAATATGAAGAAGAAGTAAGTGATTCTGAGGCTGAGCGAAATGATGAAGATAATTTAGGTAAAATTTAATCATTTTTTGCTTGCTGTAAATTCTTTCTCTGCCTCTTGTATATCTTCATGTTTGGAATTTCTACTTCAATGTACACCTTTTAAGTATTAGTTTTTGCTCTTTTAATATATGTTTCCCTTGTACACCTTTCTCGCATGTGCATGAGACTATCAGATGGGGAAAATAACATTCTTATTATGTTTGGATTCCCATTCTTGCCTCTGTTAATTGTCGCGTACTGATAGGCTAATGAACATAATGCCGTCCTCTGCTTTATTTATGCTTTTCATCATACGAAGTTATTCACAGTATAATCATTTTCCTGCAAAATAAAGTTAGCATATATCTTATTGTTCCTTCCTAATTAAAGGTCTTATTTTCCCAAGATTTTCTTTACTCTTGTGCGACGAAATCGCAGGAAGTCTTTACACTTTAATGTATTGACCCATTGATCTCGCCTTATCTTTTTCTTGTATTATTACCTCTTCAGGTTTCTGATGTGCGTGAATATGACAAGCCTTAATACTCCCGTGAGTAAAAAGCCTCATGACATTTACGTCTTTTGACACAATTCAGCTCCCTAATGGAGGGTGTTGTCCTTATCTTCTCCCTGGTTTCCCCTTCAAGGAAGCTTACCTCTACCGGGTTAAGGTTGGCTCCTCCCATCCGTTAATAAAACAACCAGTTGATTTCTCAGTCTCTTATCCCTCCACCGATAGGGTTTATGGTTACGAGACTGCACTCTAAGTGGGGTATCTTCGGACCGAGTACATCATAGTCAGGACTTGTCAAGAGTGGAAACGTACGCTCCAGACGCCCCGAGCACTCTTGACTCAAACGTGTACCTCGGCTCCCTGATCGAGTTTCTACACTCCTTAGAAAAGATCTTATTACCCCAGTCTTTCGATTTAGATGTCTTTCCTGGATGGGCATTTTTGTTTTTCTCACCCCAAATCTCCATGACTAAAGTTCCAGGGTCGATGTAGATTTCCCTTGAGTCATGCTTACCAGGTTTTCCCCGATTATGACGTACGATAGGTCTTACTTTTTGCCTCTTGCATTTATGAGAACTAGGTTGCACGCCACATTCAGATGCCTAGCCTCTCTAGTTAGAGTTTTTATTTCTATTGCCTTCTATTAAGGCCTTACTTCAAGGTCTTACATTTGCCTTCTCTTGATATGCAAATAAAATTTTTCATTCCCATTCTTATGCTCAAGTTATACAACTATAGTACATAGAGCTCTTATTAATTTCTTACTCATGAAAAAAAACATTTGCGCCTTTCGTACTAATCACTTTCTTTATTCTCCTTTTGCATCTCTTTAAGTTCGCAGATGCTCTTCAGAATATTACTTCGCATGATTTCACTTATCTCCTCTGTGCGAGAAGCTTCGCATATTTCTTGAGAACATAACTTCTACCTCTGCGTTCTTTCTCCTTCTTCAGAAGTACTCTCTCTGGTTCGTTTAGTGTTATTATTCGTAGAAGGTTCTGCCTCAGTACCCTTCTTATCTGCTTTTCCAATTGTACACACCACATCCATCATTTATCTTCCAATTTCTGCTTCCAATTTCTTCGCTTGCATTCTCGCTCTTCACACTTTTCAATATCAATTTCCAGACAGTTTCTACCTTCATTAATATCTCCTCTTATTATTCCAAGACCTTGAGGTAAAGGGAATTTTATGCGTTGATGAAATGTCGAAGCCACGCCCAAGATACTATGCATCCATGGTCTCCCTATCAGAGCATTATAGGGAGACTCAACATTAACAACACATAATACGATTTCTGTTGGAAGACTTTGTAAAGGAATTCGCATTGTCACTTCTCCCTTTGGCTTATTTGCAGCACCATTAAAGCCGTAAATTTTATAAGTTGAAGGAATTAATTCGTCATATCTTCCACCCATAGTCTTGTATGTATGATAAAAGAGTGTATCAACAGAACTCCCAGTATCTATGAGTATTCTGTTTATAGCCCAAGTATTCGCTTCATCTTCTTCATCATCTTCTACTTTTGCTTTCGGGTTAATCCCTAACTTCACCACTAATGGACATTCATGTGGTTCTCCTGCTCCTGGTGTTTCTTCCGCACTAAACGAAATAGTTTTCTTTTGCCAATCCTTAAGTGGTGACACTTTCGCAAGGTTAAAGATATATTTTCCATCACTATCTCTCGCATGCATTCGACTTAAGATGTTGCCATGAAAGTCTTCTATATTCTTGAACGAATGTATAATAGAATTATAGTATAAGTTTCTCGCCTTCGCACCAACTTCAATTACATATGTATTCTTTCCTTTCTCTGCACCATATTCATTTCCTCCTGGTGGTGGTGGTGGTGGTAAATTCTATGTCTGCTTTGCTAAGAAGTGGTTCAGTTTTCCTTGCTCAATCATTCGCAATATGATTTTCCTCACGTTCCTGCAATTATTTGTTGTGTGACCATGAAAGCGGTGGTATACACAAAATTCTTTGCTCCTTATCCCAAAGGGTGGGTCATCTCCTACATTATGTGGTTCAGGAATTTCTTCCATTAATATAACAGCCTCCTAGATTTTGGCTACTGTAGTATTCAACTTTGGCAAGTTTATCTGTTCCCAGACCACCTTTCCAGTTCCTTGTCTTTTATTATAATATGGTTGTTGACCCCCGTAACCTTATGGTGGATTGTCCATTCTTTGAATCTTATTATTTCCTCCGCGATCTTGAAATTGTTTTTCTTTGTATTCTCTTTCGAATTCTTCCTGATCTGCACTACCCATTGCTACCAGCTTTTGTTCCACCTCCTTAATGTTCTTTCCTTGATTTCCTTGAGATGTACTCGCAACCGCATTTGTAATTCTTGGCAGAAAACTTGGGTTCCCATTATTCGCATTGGTTATCGCAACCGGGTAAGATTCCATTTCTCTCTGCTTCTCCTCAAGTGCTATATATTCCTCTTGAAACTCGCGCAACTCTGACATTGTTATAGTGTCTTTTATCCTGAAGATTTGTGTATATAATAATCTGTAGGAAAAAGAGCATTGATAAAAGCTAGTCTAAGATTTCGTTCATCTACCCTTCTTTCCATTTCACTATACATGGTTCTCCAATGTGTGGTTAGATGACGCAAACTCTCTTTGATCCTTCTGCGAAGTCTAAAGGCTGTCTCAATCCCGGGTCTTGACATATTAAAACTGATATATTGTCCCAAAAAGACGTTCTGTAAATGGCGAAATGATCTAATGGTTCCTACTGGAAACCCTTAAAACCATAACAAGGCTTCCCCTGTCAAGCTAGCAGGGAAATACTTGCACAAAACTGCATCATTATCCTCCCATTGCAACAGAGATCGAATGTAAGCTTTAATGTGTTTTACTGCACATGTACTTCCATCAAATATACTTGTGAATACTGGTAAATTGCATTTAGGTGGTATTATTGCACTTTGGATTTTCCTCGAAAAGGGTGTTTTCCCAGCTTCCTCCACTGATTCTTCTAACTGTCTCCTTCCACCATTCCTTCGCGCAGTCATCATTTCTCTTAGCTCTACCATTTCTCTAAGAATTTCTTCACTCATAGTTTAATCTAAATCATGTTGCATTGGTCTTTTTAATCTCTCTTTCCTAAACCTATTTTCATGATTATTCTGTCGCATGGCTTCTTGGATCTTTCTTTCTTCAGCTTCTTCTCTTCTTCGCCTACGTCGTTCTCTTTCATCTCTGATACGTTCTCGGATAACATTATTTCTTTCATCCTCTTCTTCGCGTGCATACTGATCTCTTAATATTTCTCTGCCATGCAACAAAATTCTCCTTTGTTTTGGATCATTTTCTTCATCATTATCTGACTCATAGCGTGCGCGATGTCATTCGCCTAGATTTTGACGTCTGTTATTCCTTTGGCCTTCTTGTTGGTGATGATGCTCACGCGGTTTTTCGTATCGATCATCTTCTATGCGTTTCTCCTTGCGTTGATCTTGTAAGTTATCACCTACCTGTAAGTTCTCATCAATATTATCTAAAGGTTGTTCTTTCCTAGCACCTCCTTGGTAGGATTGACTTCGTCTTGATGAACTTTTGCTTGTCTTAGATCTTGACCGTGTAGCGCTTCTTGATCTATGTTCTTGTAATTTGATGTTCTCTTCTCTTAGATCTTCATTTGACGTATCAATTTCGCACGCTCTTCCTCTTCTCTTCGCGGTTGTGTAACCAATCTTTGTCTAAGTTCTGCAATTGTCATATTTTCTTCATTTCCTTCAATCCTTCCTGGATCTCCAGTTCTCTGTTCCTCTTCTTCGGTTGAATTCGTACGTGTAGTATGGATACTCACTCAATCGTAATCAATATCATTATTCTGCTCTTGTGTACGCTGAGGTCTATTTTCTCTTTCTCCTTCCTCTGGTTGCTCAGGAATTTCACCTCTTCTTCTTTCAGCAATTCTTTTACTCCTCCTAGCTGTCGCCATTTGTTCAGCAGTAGATCCAATTCGTACCATCTCTACTTTTTTGTATTAACAAATGAAAGACTATTTTAAGAAGAGTTGAAAGATTCTAACGATGAAAATCTCAATTTTTTAAACAAAAAGATTAGATCTAAAATTCTGTAAACTTGATTTCTAAGCAAATTCACCAACAGGATATATCACTCATCCCTGTTTCTAGCGCCAGATGTAGTTGCAGGAAATCCTACAACCACACTTGTATAAGGATATGAACAATATACTAAGAAATCATGGTGAAGATCATTCGTTTATTTATTGAAATCTTAAATTGGATACAAGATAATACAAAGATTTTACTTGTTCTCCAAACAAACTTTCTCTCTCTTAATTCTTGTCTAACACACACTCTCTGGGATCCCTCATTACATGACAACCCTTCCCTTTATATATGATACTTACATAGTGGATGACAGCGAATAGATTCTTTATTTGCGGAATCACTGTGCGTTACAATCGCTCATGTACATTCACTCAGATTCGCACACTCTACACTTTACACAGATCTTCACACTTTACTCATGATTATGCTGACATCATCAAATACGTCATCTCCATTTTACTATATGCGATGATCTTCGCTCATATTGCATGACCTTTACTTCGCATACATAATAAATGCGCGATATTTCACTCCTACAGATAATGCCTCCTTGTAAAATTCTAATCTCTAAAGTCTGTCAGACATAACCATGCAAATTCTGCCGCCCTCTTTTAAGGGAATGTGGATTGATTCAGGCCGCTTACAGTCCTTGATCGAGTTTAATTGAGGTGTCTGGCCCACTCGCACCTGGCAGTACTTAAATATATACCCTATACAATACGGACATGCAGTTAAGCGTGTTAATTGTTAGGTGATTTCCTAATCAAGTCTTAACCTACCAATATGTGGTCCGCTCAGTTTATATACGACGTTCAACTATTATCATATATATATATATATATATATATATATATAAAAATAGAGTTTTTTCGAGCGACGTGGTTAATCGGAGCTTCTGGTTGATTCTGATCTCATCATTTTAAATTTCAGCCAATAGAATTTTAGGAGAATCTTTTAGACCCGCAAAATATTATTTATCCAATCACATTTTTGAAAATAATTAGTTAAAATTACTAAATCTTATTAATCTTGGAAACATAACAAAACAAATAATTAACTGAAATTACTAAATCTTATTAATCTTGGAAACATAGCAAAACAAATATAAACAACTTAAATAAAATTAAATATGCAATATTCATCATGATATCATCATAAAATTAGATCAATCACATGAATTAAAAAAGAAAAAATCCAATGTCCAATGTCCATTTACAGTTTTTGTAATAAAATCCGCCTAATTACAACTCCAAACAACGGGTAAAACAAATACTTGCAATTATACTTTCTGTTGGTATTAAATAACTTGACCATTGATAAAATTTGGATTAATGATTAATTAAAAAAAATACAAAATTTAGATTGATGATTAAAAGAAAATACCTGATTTGTGGAGATCACACATGAATCAAGAAATCTTCTTTCGAGGGATTAAAAAAGGTATGTTAATCCTGTACAAATAAAAATTATACAACACCATTAGGAGTAAGAATCACCAAATAATAAATCTTTCAAAGAAGGGAAAAAAGAAATAAAACTCAAGCCAAAAAATGGTAAAGGATATCTAAGATATCAGAATAAATGTGGATATCAAAATATAACAAAAATAAATAATATTAGAATATGATGCCGATACATAACGAAATAAATGTGGATATCAAAATAAAATTATACGGATATTATTTCCTAAGAAATAGTTCTTTTTACATTCCAAAAGAAAATTAATTTTGTTTCTATTCTTAGAATATAAAAGATGGGCCATATCTTTTTGTCCGCAGATACTTTCTTGGTTAATAAGGCTATAAAAAAATATATTGTCTATCAAAAAATATATTCGCCATATAAAATTGTAGAAAATTCTATAAAATTTTGTACGTGGATAATATTATTTCCAAAATATTTTTTTTTTCTTTTTCTTTTTTGGAATTTCAAACCTTGGTAAAGGGATCTAGCCAACAAGAAATCCGATTGTTTGCATCTTGCGATTTATTTTGCTAGGGTTCAGTTGCTTTTGTTTTTCTTTCTCTTCCGCTTTACAGTTTTATTGTCTAATCTATTCATTTTTTGTTTTGTATAAAGATCAAAAATGTGATCAATGGGTGTGGCAGTGGGAGCTCATGACTATTGAAACCGTTATTTTGTAGATTTGTAGCCTTGATAGTAAAGTCATGAGAGGTATGGAATCGTGAAATCCTGTTTTTTTTCTTGTAATCTTGAAAAAAAATTTCTTGATTTTGATTTGATTTTTACTAAATTTTTTTTTGTTAAAGATATAATAAATCGAAATAAAGTGAATATGATCAAGCACATAATGAGAACAAATATTAAGAATTAAGATAATGTAAGTTTTTCTCTCAACCCTATATTTTTCTTTTTACGGCCGCTCCACATCTCTTTATTCCGGATCTCTCTTTTCTTTTACTCGCTTTCTAACGATTTCTCTTTCCTTTGTTTTTTAAAAGAAACAAAGTATCTATAAAGGGAGAATCGGCCGGTGTACGAAATCGTGAAGAAACACTATGGTCTGTAAAAATTATTCAGTCAATAACTTATGATTTATTTAATTTTACTACGGGCTTATTGATGCATAAAATTCTTATTATTGTTTACGTAGTTTTTGAAAGCAAATTTTGTTTATTTATTTCTCTATTAAGGGGATCTTGGTATGAAATCAAAAGATGTAATAGGTTGATGAGAAGGCTTCTGTTAAAAAGAACGAAGAATCTAGCAATGAAACCGTTTGACATTTCATGCGACACTATTTGGTGAGCAATCTAAAACTCTCCAAACTCAAGTTTTATCTTATATAAAAAATTACTTTAATGGAATCTGTATATCATTCATGATAATATAATATATAGGCATCGATGATAATATAATAATAAAATTTGTATAAGAAAAATTAATAGCAAAACTTTATGCTAAAGATAGATTAACTAACTTTATATTCTTTCCAATTCACTCTCAAATTATTCCACTCTTAACAATGTCATACTTATCTATCCTTCTTCTATCTATCATATATATATATATTGATACTGGTTTGCTGCGATTGATACTTCCGTTGTCCAAATGAAAACATTGTATCTCAAGAAGGAACTGAGGTCTATACTTATCTATATAAGTTAAAATGTTAGAACGTTCAATGTGCGTATTAAAGTCTGTTTTTGTTGCTGATATTTTTGGTAAAGAAAGCACTGATGCAATGCAAGCTTACAGTAACCGATCAAAAAAAAAAGTAAGCTTACAACACAATTTTGTAAAGCATATCAAAATGGAGCAGTATAGAACTTCCATGAATGTACAACTTCGTAAAGCATGTCAAAATGGAGCAGCATAGAGCTTCCATGAATGTGCATGTCATTTTCATTTGAAATCAAGTGCATGCCATGCCATTTTTTTTTATGTTGGCCACATACCATAGTTTGCAGAATGTATTTTACCAGTCATCTTTTTAGATAGTCGTAGTCCAAGTAAAAGATGTCGAAATTTCACTTACTTGATTGTTACGTACATAATTTTTACGTACATAAACTTGGCGATGCAGATCAGTAGTGTTTATTTAAGGTTACTGAAATGGTGATGCTGAAAGATGATCCACATAACCCTTTTGACTACTGTAGAGTCTATCTTCGCGTAATGAGCAAACAGAAAGCGCCAAATCAACATTCCGTAATTTACATGTACAAATATAATCCCTATAATATACATTGCTGAAAAAAGATAATATAATTGGAAATTACATTTGGATATAGTCCCTATAGAGTTATCTTATTTTGCAGATATATATTGTTTCTGATTGTGACTCACTTGAGGTCTACCACAACCGTGGTGGTTTACTCTATGCTTTAATTAAGACAAATAGAAAGATGATGTTCTTACGACGGTATTTTTCATAGTTCACGAGTGTTTTTTTCTCGCTCAGATTCTCCATTTTTACTGACCACCGTTCTCTGTTTTTCTACAACTATTCTACACAAGAGGTTCTCACAACGATAAATCCATGAGGTTCTTATAGTGTTTTGCTTGATCTTCTGATTCGAGGAGGGAAGGATTAAGGGGAAGGAATAAAACTTTTGAGGAAAGCTTGACTCTTTTAAGAAGATGATAAATGATAAAATGTCTATTACATCCTTAATTATAATTAGGTTTACAAACCAAACAAGACCCAACTAAAAATGAAATAGGCTCGGCCTTCTTCCTCATATCGACCATTGTTACAGATCCACATAATATGCACCTCTGCATTTCCTGTTTATGATCAAATGACTCCAAACAGACAGACGCAGAGCAAGGAGTGATCAAATAAGAATTAATGGTCCTATAATACCAAAACTGTTTAATTAATTTTATGTAAACATCACCTAACCCTTTCAATCCAAATTAGAACTCAGATGACGGTATAAAACTGATAAATCCAAATTAGAACTTAGTAAAACTGATAAAGACAGAGATTCTTAATCATCCGACACAAATAAACATTAGTAATCTAATCACACCAATGAGTATCTAATAAAGAAGGTTTTTTTTTTTTTTTTGTTTTTTTGGGGACGGAATAGATAAACTTGAAGGATCTTTGGGTGGATTGAGAACAATAAGTGTTTAAAATAAGTGTTTGACTTTGACCATGTATTGACTGCAGTTTGGCCAAAATCTTTCCCTCTGCATATGGGCTTCTTCCCACCTAATATCAGGACTCACAAATGAAACATACGTTCCCTTTAAATATAGTTCACAATATCCACTGAATTCACGGGAACGCATATACTCATTGTCATAGTGTAATAATTCACACGGGTACATCTATATAATTCACGGATTTAACAAATTCCAAGTTCTCTGATGGAAGAAAAAAAATTGCTTATGAAGTAAGGGATAACAACATGCTAAAAAGGACACGAGTATACTAGAAGAAATGAAATTAATGCAACAGTGGTCTGAGAATGAACATTAGTGTTTTTTACATTCTTTTTTCGTTGCATCTTATAAGTATTTTTATACTTTAAGTTGCTCTTAAACTATGAAATTATTTTAATTTTTTTTTTAACTAGAATTAGATAGATATGTAATCAATGAAATTTTTTATAAGTATATTATTATCTATGAAAATAATATATTATTTTATAACAGTCATTAGTAACCTTAGTTTGTGATTTTTTTTTTGACATAGTTCAAATTTATCATGGGCCTTAACGAAAATCTAAATAGAGAAAATCAGATATTATATGTAAGGTACTCCATAATAATAATTACTTAATCTTGATAATAACTTCAATTTTATAATGAATTTTTATTCGAGTGACTGCAAAGTCCATTTGCAACAGACATCGCAGGAAGATCAACTATAGCTTCTCAAAAGGTAAGAGTACTTAGAAAGCAGGAAACAAGATTGAACAAAGAAGTGCACTTCCGGTCAACATAATTTTACTCCACGAATATGTAACTAGCTACTACTATTTTTTGTGGTTCTTTCGGAGGAAAACCAATCAATAAACAGTAACATTGAGAAAAATTACGTTTAGTTGTCCCAAAAAGGTCACTATGAAAATCATAAAGAAAAATTTTTAGTATCAAAATATAATAATCATGGAAGATTTTTTGGTTCGATTTTCAGCAATAATTATATGTATGTCTCGAGAAATATAATATTCTACTTTGCCGATCAAACACGTATTACTGCGGTTTCCAAAGACGACGAAAACATTCCATTGCGTAAATTTGATTTTATCAAATTAGAGAATATTTTATTGCACTATGTAGGTAAATTCTCATTAAGTATCTCTATGTAACTTTTCGATGAGTTCATTCTATTTGAGTATCTCTGTGTAACTTTTCGATGAGTTCATTCTATTTGAGACAAAGGAATCTTTGAAAATCCAGAGAATGATGATAATTTTTTAAGAATATAATACATCACAATCTCGATGTCGCATGGCGTAAAATGATTAGATGATGAGCAAAAAGAGGCAAGAATATATAAAAGGAAATAGCATAAGCTCCAAAATTTTAAAAAATATTAAAAACTGGAGAAAACTAAACTCGCATAACTTTAAATTAGTTAGTTTGTGAAGCAATAGAAGCTCGTAAGTTGTGAAGATGTTGAAATGCAAGCTCACCGTTTGTAATCAGTTTTTCTATTGAATTGAATTTTCATAAGTGTTTTATTAATTTTTAGGGTCACGAGTTTGTTGAATTTTCGTTAATTTCTTAAATTTTCTTAAGCGAGATACTGACCTGTGCGTAGCACGGGTGACCAAGTAGTCTCCCTAAAACACCACATGTTCCTCAGCATCAAATCTAGGTTCCTTAAAGTGAAAAAAATATATACACCATGAGTGATACCATGAGGATTGAAGTACTATCAAAATAGTCCATTAAACCCTCATTTCCGACTCCCAATAACGTCAAAACTCACATTTTATCCAATTTAGATCATCTTTTTCCTCCATTGTATGTTTATCACCTCCTTTACTATTCAAACTTAGAGAGTAATGGCATCAGCCTTGACGATGATGATGAAGGTAAGAACATGACCATCTCAGCATCATCTCGTCGTCGCTGTGATGTTCTCAAGAAATCCTTAGCTGAGACATTAACCAGATACTATCCGTTAGCCGGAATAATAAAAGATGATAAATATGTTGAGTGTAATGATGAGGATGTGGACTACATGTAGTTGCAGGAAATCGTACAACCACATCCATACAAGAATCTAAACAATACTCTAAGAAATCATGGTGAAAATCATTCGTTCATTCATTAAGATCTTAAGTTGGATACAAGATAATACAAAGACTTAACTTGTTCTCCAAATAAACTTTCTCTCTCCGTATTTCTTATCTAACACACTCTAAAAAATCCCTTCATTACATGATATCCCTTCCCTTTATATATGATATTACATAATGGATGACAGCTAATAGATCCCTTACTTTTAGAATCACTGTGTATTACAATCGCTCATGTACACTTGCTCAACTTCGCATACTTTACACTTTGCACAGTTCATCACACGTTACTCGTGACTGTATTGATATCATCAAATACGTCATCTCAATTTTACTATGCGATAGTCTTCGCTTATATTAGATGGTTGTTATTTCGCATACATAACGAATGTGCGATATTTGACTCCTACGTTTTGCCTCTTCTCATGTCGTTCCCTTTATAAGGTGAGTGATATGAGAAACTTTCAATCCAAATTATCGCACATGTTCATTTCTTCAAATTTTGTTTCGCCGACATTCTTCCGCAATTCCAGCCTATCTATCTACACGTGTCGATTCTTCTACTTTTTACCGATATAACCTGTTTATAACCGGTCATCTCTTTTACCTATTTATTGATTTATCCTAGAGAAATAACTTCTTTTTATCTTCTGATTTCATTTTTTCTTTTCAACTTCTTCAAGACTATTTTATCTTTCTGCTACTGCTTCTCTGATTCATCTTTTCCTGCTGCTGCTGTTCTATCACTATTATTTTTATGGATCCCAACTCAAGGTTTGTGTACTCCATCAAAATCAACCCCATTTTCTTCTCAATCATGATTGTTGATCTTATGATTAACTCAATTCCCATACTAATCACAATCATGACTGTTGATCTTATGATTAACTCAATTCCCATACTGTTTGCAGGAAAAGGTCTTCTTCTGGTGTCCTTAAAATAACCGTCCCCAACCCTAAATCCTCTTCAGATGTTAAGGACAAAGATTCTCACAAGAGGAAGGCTTCGCACAACAAAGAAGTAAGAAATATCCTCTTTTTTATTAAACAATATTGTTTCCTCTATTTCTTATCTGTGTTGTTTTCGCAGGATTCCGATTGTGAGATGGGTGGCGGAAAAGGATCGAAACTCAAGAGAATTCGCAAGCCTACGACTCTTATGTCAAATATTTCTATTCCTGAATTTGGTTTCGCAGACGTCACCCCTCCAACTCCTTTCGAAAAGACAGTTCAAACCAATATTTATCCTACTCATGCGAATGTTTTTGTTACTCTCGAAGAAATTTTTCCTCCCGAAGAGAAAATTTTTGCTGATCAAGGTATGAAAGATACCCCTACTCCTGCCTCTGCGGTCTTTCCGGATGCTGTTCAAACTATTTTCATCCTTGTGAACACTCCTTTGCTCGCGAACACTGATACCATACAAAATAATATAGATGTTCCTGACTCTGCGAATTTCAGTATTCCTTCTCCTTCTATTTCTGTTTCCCCTTCTTCATCTTCCTCTTTTTTATTGGAACCACTTTCTCTTGATAAGAAAGCTTTGGACAGTGTAAAATTTGCTTCTCAAACTTTACTCTACATCATCAACTCTGCTCATTCATCCACCAATGATCCTCACAAACTTCGCATTTGCTCTGCTTTAAGTAAACTGCTATGCGAGTTTACTTCTAATAATGCTACAAGGGATGAGATCCATTCTCAAATTGATCCAAGGTTTCATACCGCTCTAGATGTCTTGGTAAGTGCCTTTCGTATATGTTTTATTGATTATAATATCTTAATACTTATCCTTATCTTCTTTCTTCTTCAAGAATCTCATCGTCGAATGATTTTAGCTGAAGGGTGTTTTGAATCTAACTGCTCCCAGTTAGAACTTTCGCACCAGAACACTCTTTTACAAAAGGAAGTCAGTAGATTGAAAGGAGAGCTCCAGGTTGCAGTTCTTGATTCCGAAGGTCTTCGCAACCAAAACCAAAAACTTAGAGGTATTTTCTCTTTATTTATTGTATCTTATAATGCATTTCTTCGCTTATCCACATATTTTAAACTTATTCATGGATTTATTAAGATTTAAACCATAAGCGAGTTGCAGAGAGATTCACCTTTCAATTTCTTGCTGAAGATACCCGTGCGAATAATGAGAAGTTGCAGATTCAATTAAATCAATTAAATAACCAGCATTCTTACTCGCTTGATGGTAGGCTTTTAAGAGTGTAAAATAAGAGCAAGAAAGAAGCCTACTTTTTATACCTGCAAGTGCACAGGGTCTGTTGTAGTAGATGTGTGCAAGTCAGGGTCGAACCACAGAGACTAGGTGTGTGTGATTGAAGGTTTCCTAGCTAAGCTAGATCTCTAACTGTAGCAGTGGCAGTGAGCTAATGAAACAAAGGCAATGAGCCTAAGGCAGTGAAGTGACAACAAAGAAGTAAAGGGAATCAAATAAAAACAAGAAACAGTAAAGGAAATAGGGATTTTGGGTGAAGACTAGGGATTAGATTCCACCATTTCACCTAGACTAAGTTAATCTCAGTTCAATACTGCTCTTGTCCCTTTTAAAGTTATCAATGAGCTTCTTGGCTCAACTGACTAACCAGATGGCAGTGGAGGTTCTATGCCTGCTGCTCATCAAAGGGTTGGGTTAGAAAGGAAGCTAAGGCACTAAGATAATTCTAATCCTAGTAGTAGTTGGGGCTCTCACACTGCAACTACCCACAGAGAAGCCACTTAGGTGTTTTAACAACCTAAAGGATATTCTAATCACTAAAGTGCTTTGATTAAGACTATCCTAAACATTTCAGCACAACAAGCACAATATCTAGCTTGGATTAAATTAGCAGAAGCATCATGATTTCATCTCCCCCTTAGCAAATAAACTAGAACATGATGAATTTCATGAAACAACTGAAGATTAAAATGAACTGATATTGAAAACAAAATTAACAGTTGAGGTCCTGGCTATTCCAGGCCTCTTGGTGGTGCTCTGGATAATCCAGGCATACTTTCTACATCCCTAACACTTCCCTTTTATAGTATTACAAAATACCCAAATTTTCAGAAACCCTAAATTGGAAACCCTAATTTTTAAATTGGAAATTAAGCTCACTGATTCTCTGAATTTGTCTCCCCTGTGCTCGACCCATGCTTCCTTCTCGTCCTCTCCTTCTTTTCCCATACTCTCTGATGCTCATGTCGACTGATACTCAAACCCTAGCTCTCTTAGATTTATCTCATAGGATGAATGAGATAGAGGTGAGAGAGATAGAGTTTAGAGTGATGGGTCTTGGTTTCTGGGATGTCGGGTGAAGTTGGAAGTGGTGAAGCTCGAGGTGGAGGCAGAGAGCAGATCTGCCATGGTCGGGGAAGAAGTTGCAGTGGGAGAAGAAGATGAAATTTGGGGAGAAGAGAGCTCGATGGATAATGAGATTAGGGTCTGTTTGTTTGGGGTGTAGGTGTTCGGTTGCTAGGGTGTGAAGCAGGGATAGAGAACTTTTACGAACAACGAGTAAAGAGCGTTGGATGATCTCATATAGATTGAATCGAACGGTTACGATGGAGAGGTATGTAGCGACCGTTGGATTATGAGATACAACAAAACTGACGACTTCAGATGGAGTTAGGTACCATGGTGTTTGACAGGAGCTTCGGATTTTGATGCACAATGATGAGGCGGTCGTTGGATGATGAGATGGATCCAATCTGACGGCTCTCATGGAAATGGGTATGGATTTGGGTAAGGGTTTTGGGCCTTGGGTATGCCAAGCCCATATCTTCTTTAAGAACAATTCTTCCTCTTCAAGCCCACTTCTAATTGATCCGGCTCTTGCAAACATCATTCTTCGCTGCCTTTCTGCGGGAGTCTTTGCCGTTTCTTTGCTCTTTTCGCTCCGTGAGATAACCAGGCTTTATTTAGTACCTAAAAATGCAAAATTAATTAAGAAAAGTATTTATTCTTGAAAACAACGAAAACACAGAATATGGGATAAAATGAGCGTTATGCACAAAAGATGAGTTAAATGCCAAAAAATACAAATATATGCATTTTGGCACTCATCAAATACCCCCAAACCTGAATTTTACTTGTCCTCGTAAAACAAAACTAAGGAAATCCTACCTATACCACTGTCGCTGGTCTCTCGAATGCATTTAGCGTATGCAATAAGCCTTTTAAACCACTAAGTGTCCCTAGTGGACGAGTGAAGTCTCGTGAAGGTTTGCTTAGAATGTACCTACAAAGTTCTAGGACAAAATATAAGCTCAGATTCCATCAAATGTGACATGAGCAAGACAGTTTAAGCTCACAGCAAAATGGAGATGTCAATCTAGCTATCTAAGGCACAATCCTAGCACTGATAACAAATAAAGACATGTGATAAGAGTGTAAAGTGTATCTACACATGTGTAAAGAAAGATCGGATGTTATGACTACTAATCACCAAGAAAAAGTTTCTCAGGCTAAGAACCAAGGTCGAAATCTAGCTAGCTGTCCGGACTTTACAAGAATTGTGAATGAGTTGGAGGTGTTTCACAATTACTCGCGTTGTACATCAATGGCATACACCCTCCTTGCTTATTACAATGAAACAACAAAATGACTCTTTACATGACTCTTATTTACATTGACTACTCTCTTTTATTTTTGGAACAAAAGAGGATGGAATTGATAAATACTTGATTGATTTTTCTTTTTTTTCTTTTTTTTTTTTTTGATAAGGAAACACTTTTGATACATATACAAAAGGAAACAAAAAATTACATGACACTTTGCAAGAGGTAGCCCTTTTTGATGCACCCAGTTAAATTCGATGGTTGTCTTTCTTAATGTAACCTCCACCTTCTATCACAACCAACCAAAGAACAAGCTAGTCAAGTTTCGTTCAGTATTCTAAAGTGATTGGCAACTAAAACTTCCGATAGAACACCTCAAGGATGAGGCTATACATGTATGGTAGATCGTGCGCGTGCAAGTTTCTTATCACTATGTGAATTGTGCTAGAATCAGGGTCCTAAATATCTAGACTAAGACTCCTAAAAATTACATATTTGCACAAGAGTCAACATTTCAAGGTAAATGAGCTCCATTTTTATTTTTTTTATCATTTTTTAATTTTTTTTTTTTTTAATTTTTTTGGATTTTTTTAATTTTTTCAAAAAGAAGGAGTTCTTGTTTTCAATTATGGCATATTATCTACTTTTCACCCCCAAACCTAAACTAAACATTTTCCTCAATGTTTCAAAATGTGAACAAAATTATAATACAACATATGAAGAGGATCATGTTGAGTAGAGAAAAAGGAAAGAGAATACCCGATTTCGGCGAAAGCAATATTAGAACTCCGTTATTCAAGGCAAGAATCCAACATATGTCAGCCGAGATCATATTGGATTAGCAAAATATATACAAAAGGAACAAAAGGGTTTTAAGAAATTTTATCTACTGGATTATATACAAAAAAATCACCATACACTAACAATCTAAAGAGTTGAGGATCAACCCAAAAGACAAAGTGTAGAGGTTTCAACAGCTTCACACAAATATAACAGGAAATAAACGCAAGTGAAACTGTGAAACAAAATGAGCTACCCCCAAACCTGGATTTTTCAACGGACAAAATTTTGGAAACAAAATCTCGCAGTTTTGGGGGTTCATCATGCACAAGGTCTAACCCAAAGTGAACTTTGCTAGGGACGGGAAAACATGCTAATTCCAACTGTGGTTCCTCAAATTTATTATACTTAGAAGCAAAATAGTCCAAGAGGACTTGGGAAGCACACAGTTCCAAACCTAGATTAGGGACTCTCAGAAAAGTCGGTTTGACAATATGGGTACAAACCAAATCTAGGTTGGGTGGAAGGCCATCAGATTGTGACTTATGTAGGACGATAGGAACATCATTACTAATCACATCAACATCTCCTAAGTCTTCTACACGTGTCACAACATGCTCACAATCATCAAACAAATTGGCAAGATCACAATCAGAGTCATCAATATCATCAACAAATTTATTCTCATGCATCGGCAAATTAGGAGAAATATCACAATGTGACCTAGGTAGAGAATCATACACATCAAATATATTTTCATGCATATTAGCATTAGTGTCTACAGAAGATTCAACTATTCCTATGTCATGCTCATCTTCGCAGAATAACTGTACGAATCCCATGTCAATATCAAAATCATATGAATTACAATGAGTATTAGAAAAAAAAACATTCATGAAGGTCGAGGGCGAGAAGCCATATGTTATTGAACCAACAGGTTCCACAATATTTTCATGTTCTTCTAACATATCATCATAATCATCATCATGGTAGCATGCATATTGGTCCTCATTAACAGTGGTGGTGTCATTAGTCGATTCATGTTCCTCTAAATTAGGTTCATATTCAACATCATTTACATGAATGGGACTAGACACTTCATTAGGGACAACATACATTTCCTCATGAATTTCCTCCTTTTGTAGGTGAAGCAAAATCTGATCTAAATATGCCTGAATTCGTGATGTACATCTATCAAAGTTTTGCTTACTGAGTCTGAAAGCTTCTGTGGTGGAGTCTAAATTCATGGGAGTACAAAATTCTTCATGTTCAAATTGTGATGAATGGTACATGTGTGCATGGTCATTAGGGTTTACAAAATATTGATCGCAACCCTCAAAGGATTGATTATGGTCCCAATGACTACCATTCTCACAATTTATGGGCATTTCATACCTTGGATTTTCTCTAGATTGCCTAAAATTATGCATAATATGACAATTCTCAACAGGGTGGTCTAAACTACCACATGCGGGACATGTATAGATTTCAGGTTGCCTAAGAAAATTAGATGTGACAGATTCCTCATGTGATTGCATTTCTAAAGCTGCGATTCGAGCTTCTAATTGATCGATCAGTGATGATTGTGTGAGTGAGGCACTAGCAAAATGTTCATTTTCACGTTGTGATGAATGATGCATGTGTGAATAGTTATTAGGGTTCATGTATTGAGGCTCGGGACTTTGAAAATGTCCATAATAATTCCTATAACTATTGACATCATGGTCTATGGGAGGTTAATAACGTGGAGTATGTCCATACGCAAGTTCTCTAAGGGATTTGTTGTATTCCCCAACTGTAGACCAAGATCTAGACATGATTGGGCTCAAAAGCTAAGTAACTATGTTACAAAGCACAAAATTTGGTTTTTAATGGGTTTGGATTTTTGGGAAAAAATTGGTTTTTATGGGTAACATTTGGTTTTGTCGGGTTTGAAAAACTTTGGTTTTATGGGATAAAAGGCCAAGCCCACTGTTGGGTTTTGGAAAAATTGTTGTGAAACCGAGCCCAACTCTCGGCCTAGAGTTTGGGTACACGGCCCACTAACGACTTCAGCAAGCCCAGAAACTAACGAAGCCCAGCTGAGTTCAGCTGGGTTCTGGGTTTTCAGTGACTGAAGTGTGAGGCCCAACTGGGTTTTTGGCTGTTGGGCTCTCAGTTTGTTGAAAGACAAGGCCCACTTGGGCTTTTGAAAACGTTTTACAAATGTTGTTGGGTAAAGCCCACAGGTAATTAATTACAAACCCAACAGAAAATATAAGCCCAAATATTGGGTTTAATATTACAGGCCCACAAGAAAATGGAAGAAATTATTACAAGCCCACAAATTAAAAATGGAAGCCCACAGGTTGGGTTCTCTTAATGGGTTTAGGCTTACCTGTGAAGCACATCCCAGCTGTTCAGTTTGGTTGCAAAAGCCCAGTTGGGCTTTGGATCACAGCAACAGCAGCTCCAGCATGAGGTAGCAGCAGGAGAAGCAGCTCATCAGCACCACAAGTTCAGCAGCACCACAAGCAGTAGCTGAACATGGGCAATGTTGCAGGCTTGGCAGCAGCAGCTCTACAGGTTCAGCACAGAAGCAAGCTGCACAGGCCAGCAGCACAGGGAAGAGGAAGAAAGTAGCAGCAAGTGGCAGGCCCAGCTGCAACTCAATCAGCAGCAACAGCAAGGGCTCAGCCAAGCAAAACAGAGTCACAACAGCACAGCAACAGGAGCACCTAGAAAGCTCAACAGAAGCTGTCAAGAACAGCAAGAACAGCAAGGGAAAATGATGCAAAGATGAAAAATTATGCAAAGATGAAAATGCAAGTTATGATGCACTAAATGCTTATACTAAGATGCAAAGACTTCACTACACGACACCAAGTCCCCGGCAGCGGCGCCAAAAACTTGGTAGGCTTTTAAGAGTGTAAAATAAGAGCAAGAAAGAAGCCTACTTGTTATACCTGCAAGTGCACAGGGTCTGTTGTAGTAGATGTGTGCAAGTCAGGGTCGAACCACAGAGACTAGGTGTGTGTGATTGAAGGTTTCCTAGCTAAGCTAGATCTCTAAGTGTAGCAGTGGCAGTGAGCTAATGAAACAAAGGCAATGAGCCTAAGGCAGTGAAGTGACAACAAAGAAGTAAAGGGAATCAAATAAAAACAAGAAACAGTAAAGGAAAGAGGGATTTTGGGTGAAGACTAGGGATTAGATTCCACCATTTCACCTAGACTAAGTTAATCTCAGTTCAATACTGCTCTTGTCCCTTTTAAAGTTATCAATGAGCTTCTTGGCTCAACTGACTAACTAGATGGCAGTGGAGGTTCTATGCCTGCTGCTCATCAAAGGGTTGGGTTAGAAAGGAATCTAAAGGCACTAAGATAATTCTAATCCTAGTAGTAGTTGGGGATCTCACACTGCAACTACCCACAGAGAAGCCACTTAGGTGTTTTAACAACCTAAAGGATGTTCTAATCACAACTAAAGTGCTTTGATTAAGACTATCCTAAACATTTCAGCACAACAAGCACAATATCTAGCTTGGATTAAATTAGCAGAAGCATCATGATTTCATCTCCCCCTTAGCAAATAAACTAGAACATGATGAATTTCATGAAACAACTGAAGATTAAAATGAACTGATATTGAAAACAAAATTAACAGTTGAGGTCCTGGCTATTCCAGGCCTCTTGGTGGTGCTCTGGCTAATCCAGGCATACTTTCTACATCCCTAACACTTCCCTTTTATAGTATTACAAAATACCCAAATTTTCAGAAACCCTAAATTGGAAACCCTAATTTTTAAATTGGAAATTAAACTCACTGATTCTCTGAATTTGTCTCCCCTGTGCTCGACCCATGTTTCCTTCTCGTCCTCTCCTTATTTTCCCACACTCTCTGATGCTCATGTCGACTGGTGCTCAAACCCTAGCTCTCTTAGATTTATCTCATAGGATGAATGAGATAGAGGTGAGAGAGATAGAGTTTAGAGTGATGGGTCTTGGTTTCTGGGATGTCGGGTGAAGGTGGAAGTGGTGAAGCTCGAGGTGGAGGCAGAGAGCAGTTCTGCCATGGTCGGGGAAGAAGTTGCAGTGGGAGAAGAAGATGAAATTTGGGGAGAAGAGATCTCGATGGATAATGAGATTAGGGTCTGTTTGTTTGGGGTGTAGGTGTTCGGTTGCTAGGGTGTGAAGCAGGGATAGAGAACTTTTACGAACAACAAGTAAAGAGCGTTGGATGATCTCATATAGATTGAATCGAACGGCTACGATGGAGAGGTATGTAGCGACCGTTGGATAATGAGATACAACAAAACTGACGGCTTCAGATGGAGTTAGTGGTAGGCTTTGGGATATGTATAAAATAAGAGCAAAGACAGCCTACAGTGATACCTGCAAGTGCACAGGGTCAATTGTAGCAATGTATGTGCAAGAACAGGGTCATTCCACAGGGACTAGGGTGTGAGTTGAAGTTTCCTAAGATAATTCTCTGAGCATTGAACTAATGAAGCAAAGAGTGACAGTGGCAAATGACAGTTACAATGGCAATGAGCCAAAGGCAGTGAAGTATAGAATGAAGGTACTAGGGTCTTTGAATCTACTTCTTGATCCTAAGCTAAGGCAGCATCTAATCGAATCATGTCTTGTTTCATCTCAGGAAATACTATAATGGGTGATTTATCAACTAATTTTACTAGCATACCCCTAGCATCAGCTGTCTTTCTACAGCATAGCTGATCACAGGTTTACTTGCACAACCAATTAATCTATCAGCTCTAAGGCATTTGGGCACAATCCTTCTAATGTACTGAATTTTTAACCATTATCACTCACTTACCCCTAGCATCAGCTGTCTTTCTACAGCACAACTGATCACAGGCTTACTTGTTCAAATGGCTACTAGCAGTCCTAACTCATTTTTAGCACTACAAGAACAATGACATGATTACTAACTATCTTAACATACAATCAAGAGTTTCATCTAAACCCTAGCACATGATACTTAAAACATGCTGGAAATGATTAATAGCTGAAATTGAAATAATATTGACTTCAAAACATGAACTGAAAACAACTTGGAAGCACTGGCTATTCCAGGCCCCTTGGGTGAAGCTCTGGCTAGCCCAGGCATGACTTCTAACACACACTCATCATCCCTATTTATACAACAATCCAAAATTAGGGTTAACACCCTTTTCCCCAAAACAGTGAAATTAGGGTTTGGTGAAAATCAAAATGAAATCAAAATAATCCTACCTAATGTCACTGAATCTACTCAATAACACTCACCCATGCCTCTATTTCTAGTTGTAATCATCAATTCCTAAGAATCCCCAATTTGTAAAATTAGGGTTTCCTGTTGAGAAATAGGAAACGAAATTACTCACCTAACAGCTCTGATTTCTTCCCAATAGTTTCGACCCATGATTCCTCAACGTCTTCTGCTCCTTCCCATGCTTCAATTACATCCATCTCATCAACTTATTTCACCAACTCCACAGCTAGGGATTAGAGGTGTGAAAATGGGTGAAATTAGTCGTTGAGAGGGATATATGACGTGATATAGGGGATGGGTTTAGTTGGTAGGAGCCATGATGGCTTTGGTGGTGGATTTGGTGGTGGCAGAAGGAGCAGGTGGTGGTGATGGCGACAGCGTCGCTGTGCAGAGAAGGGAGGAGAAGAAGATGGGTTCGATATTTTTGGAGTATGGGGTGTTTGGTTGGGTTAATAGATTTGGGTTCCTGGGTGTTGAGAAGGCTCATCAAGTCTTGATGTTTGGATGGTGAAAGGCGTAGGATGAAAAGATGAAAGAATGATCCAACGACTCGATGGAAATGGATATGAAGCGACCTTTGGATCTGAGATACATCAAAACTGACGGTCTGAGATGGAGTTAGGTGCTATAGTGTTAGACAGGAACATCAAAACTCGATGCACTCTGATAGAGCGACCGTTGGATGATGGAATGGATTCAATCTGACGGTGAAGGAGAGAAACGGGTTTGGGTATTGATTTTAGGCTTAGAAAATGGGTTTGGGCTTAAACAATCTTGAGCCCACTTCTTCTTTAAGAACAATTTCTTCCTTTGTGAGCCCATTTTCATCCTTGAGTCTTCCATACCGCATTCTGCACTTCTTTTCCTCTAGAGTTTCCGCCGGCTTTCTCCGTGTCTTTGCACTTTTCGCTCCGCAACTCATCTAGTCTTTATTTATTACCTAAAAATGCAAAATTAATTAATAAAAATATTTATTCTTGAAAACAATGAAAATACAGAATATGGGATAAAATGTAGAATTAATGCACAAAAGATGAGTTAAATGCCAAGAAAAATATATAAAAAAATGCACTTTTTAGCACTCATCAAATACCCCCAAACCTGAATTTTACTTGTCCTCAAGTAAAACAAAACTAAGGAAATCCTACCTATACCACTGTCGCTGGTCTCTCGAATGCATTTAGCATATGCACTAAGCCTTTTAAACCACTAAGTGTCCCTAGTGGACGAGTGAAATCTCGTGAAGGTTTGCTTAGAACGTACCTACAAAGTTCTAGGACAAAATATAAGCTCAGATTCCATCAAATGTGACATGTGCAAGACAGTAGAAGCTCACAGCAAAATGGAGATGTCAATCTAGCTATCTAAGGCACAATCCTAGCACTGATAACAACTAAAGACACGTGATAAGAGTGTAAAGTGTATCTACACATGTTTCTAGAATGACTTGAAGTTATGACTACTAATCACCAAGAGATAGTTTTTAGGCTAAGAACCGAATTCTAAGCCAACTAGCTGTCCGGCTTTACGATAATTGTGAATGTTCACCCAATGAGTTGGTGATATTTCAGTTTACCCGCGTTATACATCGATGGCTGCACCCTCCTTGCTTATTACAAGACTATTTACAACAAAAAGATGACTCTTTACATGACTCTTATTTACATTGATTACTCTCTTTTATTTTTGGAACAAGAGAGAACTACTGTCTTTAACATGACAAAACATGGAATAAATACTTGATTTTTTTTATTATTATTATTATTTTTTTTTTGGATATAATTTTTTATTTTTTTTTTTTTTTGTAAGAAATAGCTTTGATCTTTACAACATAGTGACACTTTTGATACATGAACAAAAAGAAAAACATAATTACATGACTCTTAGCAAGAGGTGGCCCTTATCGAATGCATCCGGTCAAATTCTATGGTTGCTTTTCTTAACGTATCCTCCAACTTCTATCCCAGCCAACCAAAGAACAAGCTAGTCAAGTCTCATTCAGTATTCTAAAGTGATTGGCAATCTAACTTCCTATCAAACACCTTGAAGATCGAGGCTATACATGTATTGGTAGATCGTGCGCGTGCAAGTTTCTTATCACATGTAAATTGTGCTAGAATCACGGGTGCCTAAATATCTAGACTAAGAATCCTAAGAAAAATACATATTTGCACAAGAGTCAACATTTCAAGGTAAATGAGCTCTATTTTTATGTTTTTATCATTTTTCTAATTTTTTATTTTGATTTTTTTCATTTTTTTCAAAAAGGAAGAGTTCAAATTTTTCAATATAGCATGTTATCGGGATATCTACTCTATACCCCCAAACCTAAACTAAACATTGTCCTCAATGTTTCAAAATATGAACAAAATTATAATACAACATATGAAGAGGATCATGTTGAGTAGAGAAAAAGGAAAGAGAATACCCGATTTCGGCGAAAGTAATATTAGAACTCCGTTATTCAAGGCAAGAATCCAACATATGTCAGCCGAGATCATATTGGATTAGCAAAATATATACAAAAGGAACAAAAGGGTTTTAAGAAATTTTATCTACTGGATTATATACAAAAAATTCACCATACACTAACAATCTAAAGAGTTGAGGATCAACCCAAAAGACAAAGTGTAGAGGTTTCAACAGCTTCACACAAATATAACAGGAAATAAACGCAAGTGAACCTGTGAAACAAAATGAGCTACCCCCGAACCTGGATTTTTCAACGGATAAAATTTTGGAAACAAAATCTCGCAGTTTTGGGGGTTCATCATGTACAAGGTCTAACTCAAAGTGAACTGTGCTAGAGACGGGCAAACATGCTAATTCCAACTATGGCTCCTCAAAGATATTATACTTAGATGCAAAATAGTCCAAAAGGACTTGGGAAGCACACAGTTCCAAACCTAGATTAGGGACTCTCAGAAAAGTCGGTTTGACAATATGGGTACAAACCAAATCTAGGTTGGGTGGAAGGCCATCAGATTGTGACTTATGTAGGACGATAGGCACATCATTACTAATCACATCAACATCTCCTAAGTCTTCTACACGTGTCACAACATGCTCACAATCATCAAACAAAATGGCTAGATCACAATCAGAGTCATCAACATCATCAACAAATTTATTCTCATGCATCGGCAAATCAGGAGAAATATCACAATGTGACCTAGGTAGAGAATCAGACACATCAAATATATTTTCATGCATATTAGCATTAGTGTCTACAGAAGATTCAACTATTCCTATGTCATGCTCATCTTCACAGAATAATTGTACGAATCCCATGTCAATATCAAAATCATATGAATTACAATGAGTATTAGAAAGAACAACATTCATGAAGGTCGAGGGCGAGAAGCCATATGTTTTTGAACCAACAGGTTCCACAATATTTTCATGTTCTTCTAACATATCATCATAATCATCATCATGGTAGCATGCATATTGGTCCTCATTAACAGTGGTGGTGTCATTAGTCAATTCATGTTCCTCTAAATTAGGTTCATATTCAACATCATTTACAAGAATGGGACTAGACACTTCATTAGGGACAACATACATTTCCTCATGAATTTCCTCCTTTTGTAGGTGAAGCAAAATCTGATCTAAACATGCCTGAATTCGTGATGTAGATCTATCAAAGTTTTGCTCACTGAGTCTGAAAGCTTCAGCGGTGGAGTCTAAATTCATGGGAGTACAAAATTCTTCCTGTTCAAATTGTGGTGAATGGTACATGTGTGCATGGTCATTAGGGTTTACAAAATATTGATCGCAACCCTCAAAGGATTGATTATGGTCCCAATGACTATCATTCTCACAATTTATGGGCATTTCATACCTTGGATTTTCTCTAGATTGCCTAAAATTATGCAAAATATGACAATTCTCAACAGGGTGGTCTAAACTACCACATGCGGGATATGCATAGATTTCAGGTTGCCTAAGAAAATTAGATGTGACAGATTCCTCATGTGATTGCATTTCTAAAGCTGCGATTCGAGCTTCTAATTGATCGATCAGTGATGATTGTGTGAGTGAGGCACTAGCAAAATGTTCATTTTCACGTTGTGATGAATGATGCATGTGTGAATAGTTATTAGGGTTCATGTATTGAGGCTCGGGACTTTGAAAATGTCCATAATAATTCCTATAACTATTGACATCATGGTCTATGGGAGGTTCATAACGTGGAGTATGTCCATACGCAAGTTCTCTAAGGGATTTGTTGTATTCCCCAACTGTAGACCAAGATCTAGACATGATTTGGCTCAAAAGCTAAGTAACTATGTTACAAAGCCCAAAATTTGGTTTTTAATGGGTTTGGATTTTTGGGAAAAATTTGGTTTTTATGGGTAACATTTGGTTTGTCGGGTTTGAAAAAGAAATTTGGTTTTTAATGGGTTTTAGAAAAATTTTGGTTTTTTTAAAGGGAGCAAAGCCCACATTGATGGAGGATGCACGGCCCAGCTGAGAAGTTTGGACGAAGCCCAACTAACGAGTTGAAATCAGTGAGACGAGGCCCAACTGCGAGTTTTTTTATTGTTGGGCTCTCATTTAGCCAAAGATCGAGGCCCTAGCTGTTGGGTTTGGGAGTTGTTTTAAAACTTTGAGTTTTGTAGGCCCACTGTTGGTGAAGCCCAAAATTTGTTTTTAAAACTAAGCACAACCTTGTTTTTGAAATTTAGTTTTGGCCCATTTTTGTCTTGGCAGGTTCAGTTAAACTTGTTTAGGTTGTTTGTTGGGTTTTTGAAACCCAAAATTTTGATAGGGACAATGCCACAGTTAAGCTCAAATACAAACCCAAAAGTTAACTTAAATTACAAGCCCAACAAAAAAAATGGAAAAAAAATTATTACAAGCCCACAAATTAAAAATGGAAGCCCACAGGTCGGGTTCTCTTAATGGGTTTAGGCTTACTTGCTTAAGCACAGCCCAGCTGCTCAGTTTGGTTGCAAAAGCCCAGTTGGGCTTTGGATCATCCTAAGCTTTTGTCTTTGTTGAAGCCCAGTTGGGCTTGGCTCAACTTGTTAAGCTTGGCAGCAACTTCAGCAGGCCCAGTTGGGCTTGTGATTTTCTCCTCAGCAGCACAGTAGCACCAGCAACAGCAGGGCTACACAGCACTCAGCAGCAGCAACATGCAGCAGCACAGCAGCAGCAGCACAGCAGCAGTCTTGGCAGCAGCAGAGGCTGGCAGCAACAACAGGAACAGGGAACAGCAACAGGAGTACATCAGCAACAACAACAGCACCAGGCAGCCAGCAACAGCAGGAGCCACAGCAGCTCAGGTTGGCACCACCACCAAGGGTTGAGCACAGGTAAAGCAGCAACAGGTCCTTGGCAAGCAACAAGTCAGTTGGAGAAGGCACCTGTTACTCAACAGAGTTATCAGTTAAGAGCAAGCTACAAAGAACAGGAAAATTACACAAGATGCTACACTAAATGCTCATGCAGGAATGCAATGCAAAGATGAATATGCAAGTTATGATGCAGAAATGTAAGCAAGAAAACAACTTCAACACAGCACCAGTCCCCGGCAGCGGCGCCAAAAACTTGGTAGGCTTTGGGATATGTATAAAATAAGAGCAAAGACAGCCTACAGTGATACCTGCAAGTGCACAGGGTCAGTTGTAGCAATGTATGTGCAAGAACAGGGTCATTCCACTGGGACTAGGGTGTGAGTTGAAGTTTCCTAAGCTAATTCTCTGAGCAGTGAACTAATGAAGCAAAGAGTGACAGTGGCAAATGACAGTTACAATGGCAATGAGCCAAAGGCAGTGAAGTATAGAATGAAGGTACTAGGGTCTTTGAATCTACTTCTTGATCCTAAGCTAAGGCAGCATCTAATCGAATCATGTCTTGTTTCATCTCAGGAAATACTATAATGGGTGATTTATCAACTAATTTTACTAGCATACCCCTAGCATCAGCTGTCTTTCTACAGCACAGCTGATCACAGGTTTACTTGCACAACCAATTAATCTATCAACTCTAAGGCATTTGTGCACAATCCTTCTAATGTACTGAATTTTTAACCATTATCACTCACTTACCCCTAGCATCAGCTGTCTTTCTACAGCACAACTGATCACAGGCTTACTTGTTCAAATGGCTACTAGCAGTCCTAACTCATTTTTAGCACTACAAGAACAATGACATGATTACTAACTATCTTAACATACAATCAAGAGTTTCATCTAAACCCTAGCACATGATACTTAAAACATGCTGGAAATGATTAATAGCTGAAATTGAAATAATATTGACTTCAAAACATGAACTGAAAACAACTTGGAAGCACTGGCTATTCCAGGCCCCTTGGGTGAAGCTCTGGCTAGCCCAGGCATGACTTCTAACACACACCCATCATCCCTATTTATACAACAATCCAAAATTAGGGTTAACACCCTTTTCCCCAAAACAGTGAAATTAGGGTTTGGTGAAAATCAAAATTAAATCAAAATAATCCTACCTAATGTCACTGAATCTACTCAATAACACTCACCCATTCCTCTATTTCTAGTTGTAATCATCAATTCCTAAGAATCCTCAATTTGTAAAATAGGAAACGAAATTACTCACCTAACAGCTCTGATTTCTTCCCAATAGTCTCGACCCATCCTTCCTCAACGTCTTCTGCTCCTTCCCATGCTTCAATTACATCCATCTCATCAACTTATTTCACCAACTCCACAGCTAGGGATTAGAGGTGTGAAAATGGGTGAAATTAGTCGTTGAGAGGGATATAGGACGTGATATAGGGGATGGGTTTAGTTGGTAGGATCCATGATGGCTTTGGTGGTGGATGTGGTGGTGGCAGAAGGAGCAGGTGGTGGTGATGGCGACAGCGTCGCTGTGTAGAGAAGGGAGGAGAAGAAGATGGGTTCGATATTTTTGGAGTAGGGGGTGTTTGGTTGGGTTAATAGATTTGGGTTCTTGGGTGTTGAGAAGGCTCATCAAGTCTTGATGTTTGGATGGTGAAAGGCGTAGGACGAAAAGATGAAAGAATGATCCAACGGCTCGATGGAAATGGATATGAAGCGACCTTTGGATATGGGATACATCAAAACTGACGGTCTGAGATGGAGTTAGGTGCTATAGTGTTAGATAGGAACATCAAAACTCGATGCACTCTGATAGAGCGACCGTTGGATGATGGAATGGATTCAATCTGACGGTGAAGGAGAGAAACGGGTTTGGGTATTGATTTTAGGCTTAGAAAATGGGTTTGGGTTTAAACAATCTTGAGCCCACTTCTTCTTTAAGAACAATTTCTTCCTTTGTGAGCCCATTTTCATCCTTGAGTCTTCCATACCGCATTCTGCACTTCTTTTCCTCTAGAGTTTCCGCCGGCTTTCTCTGTGTCTTTGCACTTTTCCCTCCGCAACTCATCTAGTCTTTATTTATTACCAAAAAATGCAAAATTAATTAATAAAAATATTTATTCTTGAAAACAATGAAAATACAGAATATGGGATAAAATGTAGAATTAATGCACAAAAGATGAGTTAAATGCCAAGAAAAATATATAAAAAAATGCACTTTTTAGCACTCATCAGTTAGGTACCATGGTGTTTGACAGGAGCTTCGGATTTTGATGCACAATGATGAGGCGGTCGTTGGATGATGAGATGGATCCAATCTGACGGCTCTCATGGAAATGGGTAATGGAAATGGATTTGGGTAAGGGTTTTGGGCCTTGGGTATGCCAAGACCATATCTTCTTTAAGAACAATTCTTCCTCTTCAAGCCCACTTCTAATTGAACCGGCTCTTGCAAACATCATTCTTTGCTGCCTTTCTGCGGGAGTCTTTGCCGTTTCTTTGCTCTTTTCGCTACGTGAGATAACCAGGCTTTATTTAGTACCTAAAAATTCAAAATTAATTAAGAAAAGTATTTATTCTTGAAAACAACGAAAACACAGAATATGGGATAAAATGGAGCGTTAGTGCACAAAAGATGAGTTAAATGCCAATAAAAAGGTGCAAATATATACAATATTTGGCACTCATCACTTGACCAGATTAACAATCTAACTCATGGAAATTGTCATCTTACTCAAGAGATTGAAGTATTAAATGCTCAGATTTCCCACTTCTCTAAATTGTTGTATAATGCTGATTTAAGATATAAAACCTTGTAAGAACAAAATTATAGTCTTTCTATGGAGTAATGCTCCTTTCTAAAGAATGAAGCAATGTTTTCGCGTCAGTACTTAATTCTTCAGAAAATAAATGATGATCAAGGACAAGCTCTTCGCTCACTAGAAGTTCAGCACGAAGCATCATTTAAGGAATTAAATACCCAGAATGAAAAAATTATCCAAAGTAAAATAAACTTGACTGTGAAGATGAACCAGCTTCAAGAACAGTATAATCAATTGAAGCATTCTTATGATGTCCTTAAGAAAAAGAATAATTCCCTCTCTGCTGATGAAAAGAAGATTGGCTCCCGCCTAATGGTTTAGTTGGTGAAGGTAGTCAGCTAGAGTTGACTGCCTTATTTTACTTGCCTTTTTTATTTATTTCTTTGGACTTTGTTAATGCGAATTTTTTTCCCAGATTATGATTCTATATTACTCTTTGCAGGTTCCGAAAAGTTGAAACAATCCAATATTTCGCAATTGAGATCTGACTTAGCTAAAGTTCGCAAAGATCGTACGAACCTGGATATATCCACTAGTGGAAAAGGGATGTTTTACCACCCACATCAGAGACCCTCGGTAACCGTAGTTGGGCCGTTGACCATTAAAAACCGTCTCTGATATTGTAAAAAACCGGAAAATTTTTGGGAGCTTAAATAGCCGTCTCTGAATAACAAAATTTATTTACCATTTTACCCCTCTTGGAGCTCCGATTCAGAGACACCCGACCGTGAGCTGCAGTTCTGATAGTTTTGTTGAGCGGGAAAATTTGCCGCCATTTCCCACGGTCAGGATCTTTCTAACCTATGAACGGTTGGATATCAACTTCGTTTTTATCGACCCTATATAAATCCCCTCGCATTTCTCTCTCTCTTTACGTCTCCTTCCCTAACCTAGCCGCAGCAGAAAAACCCACCTCTCTGAAACCTTTCACCATGAATCAGAACTCCACCATTAAGTTTATCTAATTATCGAATAGAAACTCGATTAACCTTCTACGTCTGTGAATTTAGTGCTTTTATGGTTTGATTTTCTAAACAAAATCAGGTATAGTAATTAGGGTTTGAATTTGAGGTTTGAATTTTTTATTTTCTTTTAACTTGTTTTGCTATTTGGTTGATTATTTTCAGTGGGTTCTAATTATTATCCTTTTTTTTTTGTAGATTTCAGTTTGATCTTCAATAGCTTAAGCTGCAGGAAGATCTTTACAGGTATAATGATTTTGGTCTCTCATCTATTATATTTTGCAAGGATAAGCTATGAATCACCCCATCTATCTAAAACCTGCCTAAAATGATGTTGTATGGGGAAAATTTACCAACTTGTACCTACAAATATAATCAATTTTAAGAATAGAAATCGGCATTAAGGCAGGTTGCTAACCTCTGACCTTTCCCACAGTCCAAATAGCTAACACAATTGCATGAAATGATGCTTGTATGTCAACAAACCATCGAGCCTGACTTATATCTTCAATTAAGGTCCTTGGTGTAGCTTAATTGCTGTAGCCCAACCTCTAACTTTAGCATTACTTTTAGTTCTTAACTTTATGCTCCAATTGCTGAAATTATTGATTTAGGTATGGAAGTCTAAAATGTAAATATTACAAACATGATTACTGAAACTGGTATTGGGATATTAGTTGGCTTAGTTTGTTTAATCCAAGTTGACTAAGATTTTGTGTTATGTTGTCATGTATACAGATATACAGATATGAGAATTCATGTTGGAGGTACCAGCCGATTCCGTTATGCAAGTACTAGGTCTGCTAGTACTAGGTCGCCAAGTACTACTCCTACCTCAAATGAAGTTAACTGGCCGAGGGGTTTGCTCGATTCACAATGCTCTCCATCAACTGATGATGCAAACACAACTGCAACTCCAAGTGTAGGGAGTCGACCTGTGTCTTCGTCACATGGTGACCATTCTCCAATCCAAGGTAATGGAAATCAACCTGAAGTACATGAATGGCATGAGACTTTTCATCAGGAAGATGATGATCCTGGCGAAACCGAGGAAAACATGAACGGTATAATATACAACTCTGTTTTTTCAGTTTCCTTTATGTGATATGTTATGTTATAAATTAACATCTAAATTGTTGTGTTTTCAGTAGATGATCAACTTCCAGAAATCTCATTCAATTCCTTGGGCCAACTAATAGAAGATATTTCTAAGCCATATGCTTCCATACTTGGGGTGATAGATAGGAGTGTCGTCTCACCACATTATGAGGATTGGAGGATAGTAACTTCGGAATATAAGGAAGAAATTTGGAGGAGCCTTAAGAATGAGTACAAGGTACCTGAAATCATCAAGGTGAAGGCTTTAAGGATGGAAAATAAGTCATGGAAAAACAGAAAGACTAAACTAAGAAATTGAAGTGATAAGTTTGATACTATTGCTGTGAAAAATCACAATCGACCTGTAGGTGTTAGGAGAGAGCATTGGGAAGCCTTTGTTGATATGTATGCTACTGCCAAGGATCAGAAACTAAGGGAAATAGAGAAGGAATCAAGAAAGCAAGTGAAAGTTCTGCATACTACTGGAAAGGATGCATTGCTCGTCGTCGACATGTGATGGAGCAACAAAGTCCAACCGGCAGTGTTTCAAGATCTGCTGCATACTTGGCAACCCATGTTTACAAATAAATCCCTCAAGAAGAACTTGATTTAATGGACCCGGATTGTTATGAAATAAAATGCAAAGAATATGTTGCAAGTCCTGTGGTTTTTCTTTGTTGGTTTTTGATTGACTTGCATATATTTGTTTTCTTTGAAATTTGTTTTCCACTTACGTATCATATGAGTAACTTTCCAGGAAAAGATAAGGGAATTGAACGAAACTGAGCAGTATAAAGAGGAAACCATTTGGACAAAGATGCAGTTGCCACGGTGGGTGCATATGATTTCGTATTGCAGTTTGCAAAAAAAAAAAAAACTTGTCAGTTGCTAGATAAATGATTTTTTTTTACTTCCTCGTAGGTGCATGGAAAAGATGATAGAGGCTTTGTTCGAGGAATGGGAGGTGGGATATCAAAGACTGAACTGATTGCTTCTACAGTTCCTAGGGAGAAGTTACGCCAACAGGTGCTGAAGACTAGAGCTGTGGAAGATCGTGTTCATACTCTTGAGGTCACTGTTGAGACACTAATGGCTGGTTTAAGCTGCAATCCTAGCACCAGCAATGCTAGTGCTCAGGTAGAATTCTATAACTACTTGATGATCAATTGCATTAGTTTCTTTTTGATTGATTGTTGTTTTCAAGAACGTTTTTTCAATACTGTTTTGAAATGTCATGTTTGATTAAATAATAGTGAATTAGAATCTTATACTAGGTTTTCACAATTAGTCTTTGTTTCTCTTATGATTTGTTTGTCTTCTTTCTAAATGTGAACTAGAATCTTATACTAGTAAATGTGGAATATTATACCAGGTTTTCACAATTAATAGTGAACTAGAATCTTACTGGTTCATTAAGATTCTTTGTGTTCGGTAACTCTTTATTTGAGTAAGATTCACATACCTTCAAAATTTCATGGAAATCAATGCCAGAAATATTGAGAAAGAAGTTATTCGCAAGGCTCATGTTAATGCTCAGACTCTAGTTAACCAAATCCTTCTGAGCAACTCTCTTTCTCCAGTAACTGTCCCTCCACTTAATATAAGTGAGGACGAGAAGTATCCTGAGCCAGATAGTGACTATGAATTTGTAAGCGATGATGAAAAAGATCATGAAGATGATAATGATGTTTCCTTTTCAGAGGATCAACTCGAGAAGGAAAAATATGGCAACGTGGACTCTTTTGATAAGACTGATGCTGAAGTTAAGGACCCGAATCCAAGCCACAAGATTGATGCTGAAAAGTCTTTGGTTGGACAAGATGTACCTTCTGACAATGCTTAGTCTTCTTATTTTTTAACTATCCTAATTCCCCTCTTATATTTTGATACACTTTGAACTTGTTTCTTGACAAGAAAGATAATATCTTTTATTTCCATAATTGCCTCTTATTATATTTCTTGTAACAAACAAGTGTGCGAATTTATTTATCCTGTTATCTTTCTCGGATTCCCTGCAAAACAACATTAGTTTATGTATAACTTTTCTCGTGAGGTCTTATTTTTCCTTCCTAAGTAAAGGTCTTATTTTTCCTTAATTTATATTTTATTTCTGTGCGACGAGATCGCAGGCGGTCATTACACTTAAATGTAAAGATCCATTGATCTCGCCTTATCATATTCTTGTATTACTACCTATGCATGTTTTTTATGTGTGTAAATATGACAATCCTTAATACTCCAATGAGTAAAAAGCCTCATGACATTTACGTCTTTTGACACAATTCAGCTCCCTAATGGAGGGTGCCGTCCTTATATTCCCCCTGGCTGCCTCTTCAAGGAAGCTTACCTCTACCGGGTTAAGGTTAGCTCCTTCCATACTGTAATACAATAACCAGTTGATTTTGAAGTCTCTTATCCCTCCACCGATAAGTTTTATGGTTACGAGACCGCACCCTAAGTGGGGTTTCTTCGGACCGAGTGCATCATAGTCAGGACTTGTCAAGAGTGGCAAGGTACGCTCCAGACGCCCCAGGCACTCTTGACTCAACCGAGTACCTCGGCGCCCTGATCGAGTTTCTTCACTCCTTAGGAAATATCTTATTACCCCAATATTTCGATTTAGGTGTCTCTCCTGGATGGGCATTTTCATTTTTCTCACCCCAAATCTCCATAACTCAAGTTCCAAGGTCGATGTAGCTTTCCCTTGAGTCATGCTTACCAGGTTTTCCCCGACTATGACGTGCAATAGGTCTTACTTTTTGCCTATTGCATTTATGCGAACTAGGTTGCACGCTACATTCGGATGCCTAGCCTCCCTAGTTAGAGTTTTTATTTCTGTTGCCTTCTATTAAGGTCTTATTTCAAGGTCTTACATTTGCCTTTTTCTGATGAAAGAATTTCTTGAGAATGAGCGAAATCTTCAAACTAATTCATTGACTTGAATATTACATCCATGTTCAAAAATCTGATCTTTCATTCATAACTTCACTTTCTTTTCATCTGTGCGATTTGTATCGCAAGTATTCATGGATAATACTTCTTCAAATATAACCTATTCCAAGGACGATCTAATATGCATCCTACATTTATTCCTTCAGGATCCCTCAACTCATAAGCTCCATTTCCAACAATTCTTTTTATTATATATGGTACGTCCCACTTCTTTTCCAACTTCCCATCTCCTCCTTTCTGATAAACCAGTATTTCGCGCAACACCAATTCTCCTGGTTAAAATTCTCTTATATTAACTCTTTTATTGTATTCTCGAGCTAATCTTCTTTGATAATTTTCCATATGTTGCAGCGCGACCTCTCTAGCTTCTTCCAGATCATCAAGTTTTGTTAAAAATTAAATCCGCACTTAGATTCTTCTCCCAAGATTCTTTCTTTGTTGTAGGGATAATGACCTCTGTTGGTAACACTGCTTCTACCCCATATGTCAAAAAGAAAGGTGACATTCCTTTTTCTTCTCCCACTGTTGTTACGTATGCCCATACTACATTATGTACTTGTTCGCACCACCCTTTATTGTGTCCTTCCAACTTCTTGTTCAATATGTCTGCGATTGTTTTATTGGTTGCTTCTACCTGTCCATTACTCTGTGGGTATAGAGGGGTAGACTTTCCACTTTGAATTTTGAATTCATTGACTAACATCTCTATATTCTCTCCCTCAATTTTCTTTCCATTATCAGATACTAACTGTGAAGGGATGTCAAATCTACATATGATATTCTCAAAAATAAACGTGAATATGTCTTTATCACGAATATGTTGAACTGCTTTTACTTCTGCCCACTTTGTGAAGTAGTCTGTTGTGACGATTAAATATATATCTTCTTTGTCCTGTACCTGGTATAAATGGGTCCACAATATCAATTCCCCATTTTCCAAATGGCCATGAATTTGCTGACGTATTTATCATTGGTCCAGGTGCGTGTATTTTCTTCCCATGACGTTGACACTCTTCGCATGGCCTTGATACTTGTTTTGCATCTTCATGCATGTATGGCCAATAATATCCTTGTATCTTTTCTCTATATGCGAGTGACCTTCCTCCGGTATGGTTTCCAGCATCCCCATAATGTAATGCATTTAAGATTTCCATTCCTTCTTTTCGCGTAAGACATCTGAGCAAAGGTCCAAGAAATGATCTTTTATATAGAATACCCTCCCTTAATTCATAATTCGTCGCACGACTTTTTAGCTTGTATGCTTCTGACCTTTTTCTTGGTACTTCTCCCTTGTCTAGATATAAATGAATCTCAGTTCTCCAATCTTTGTCTTAGTTCACTTGTTCTTCTTCCTTGTCTTCTACTATCATCATATCTTTTTCTATTTCTTCTTCTTTCTTTATAGATGTTAAAAAGAGTGTGTGTATCCTTATGTCTCGCGCAACTGGATCCACTAACATGGAAGGTATGAAATCCAATGCATCTGTGAACCTATTGTCCTTTCTGCCTATGCGTCTCCAACTTATTTTTGGAATTCGTGCTGCTAATTCCATGACCAACTTTTTGTATTTCTGTAAAGATGGTTCATTTGTACTATATGTACCTTCTATATGACGAATTACCAATTGTGAGTCACTAGTTATTCACGCATCTTCTATCTCCATTTCAATTGCTAACTTCAATGCATGTACGATTGCCTCATACTCAGTTTCATTATTTGTGGATGCGAACTCTAATCTGAATGAGTAAGCCATTCGCGCTCCTGTTGGTGACATGAATACAATACCAATTCCATTTCCTTCTATATTTGACGATCCATCTACTAGTATTTCCCATCTGTTTGAATTACGATCTGTCAATAAATCTCTCAAATTCCCGTGCTCTTCATCTACGTCCAATGTCCATCATATCTTCTACATATTCATCCTCTTCCAATGGAAATTCGGCTAGGAACTCTGCGATAACTTGTGATTTAGGTGAAGATAATACTTTATAACTAATCTCAAAGTTCCCCACTTGTGCATTCCATCTTTCAATTCTCCCTAATCTTTTTGAGTTCTTCATTGCAGGCTTAATTGGCACTTTGGTGAACACCTTAATCTTATGAGCCTGGAAGTATATGCGAAGCTTGAAGGCTGCATAAACCAGCGCGAGAATTAATTTTTCAATCTTGGAATAGTTTTTTCTGCATAGTTGAACGTTTTACTTATATAATATATAGGCTTTTATACTCCTTGATCCGAACGTAATAAAACAAAACTTAGTGCATATGGTGTTGATGCCAAATCCTCTCCTGGCTTCGCTTTCTGCATAATGGATAGATTCATCAAATAATTTTTTTATATGTTGCAGAGCTTTGTCGCATTCCTCTGTCCATTCAAATTTTGTTCCTTTCTTTAATATATTGAAAAAGTGTTTGCATTTATCAGAAGAACGAGAAATAAATCTCCCCAGCGAAGCTATCAATCCATTTAATTTCTGAACATCTTTTACCGTCGCAGGAGGTGGCATATCTCGCACTGCTTTTACCTTTTCAGGATCAACTTCAATTCCTTCCCTGGATACTATGTAACCCAAAAAATTTCCCGATGACACTCCGAAGACACATTTTTCTGGGTTTACCTTGATATTAAACTTTTGCATCTGTTCGAATATTTATTTCAAATTATCCACATGATACTCTGCTTCTTTACTCTTTACAAGCATATCATCTACATAGACTTCCAATGTTGTATGTATCCACTTCGCAAACACTTTCTATACCATTCTCTGATACGTCGCACCCGCATTTTTTCAATCCAAATGGCAATTTTCGTATAATCCTCTTGGTGCGAAAAAGGAAGTATGTTCTTGGTCTTCTTCAGCCAAAGGAATTTGATTATAACCTTTATATCCATCCAACAACGAGAGTCTGTCATTTCCTGATGTTGATTCTACCATCTGCGGGATGTCTGGAAAATGAGAACTGTCTTTCGGGCATGCTTTATTTAAGTCACTGAAGTCTATACAAATCCTGATCCCCTTATTTTTCTTTGGCACCACGACCATGTTTGCTATCCATTCCGGATATTTTGTTGGTCTTATAATCCCTGCCTCTAACAGTTTTTGTAACTCTGCTTCTATTTGAGGATGATATGTTGTTGCGATCTTCCTTATTCTTTGCTTAAATGGTTTTGCATTCTTTTTAGTATCCAATTTATGGCATGCAACAGACGGATCTATTCCTGGCATCTCCTCCATACCCCATGTGAAGATGTCACTATACTCTCGCAAGATATTTATTGTTCTTTCTTCTTCTTTTTTATCCATTTTGGTTCCTATTTTTAATATTTTTGGTTCTTTGTGCCAACATTTATTTCTTTTGTTGGTTCTGAAGTAGTGAAATTCTCTCTTGGTTCTCCCATTGGTGTTGACTCCTTAATCTCTTGAATTGGTTCACCTTCCTTCTCTGGTATCTCGCTTGGTATTCCTTTTCCTTCATTCTCTCTAATCATGTATATCCGAAACTCTTCTTCCTTCTTTAACTCCTTCACTTTTCTCAAGCGATCCTTTCGCTTCTTTGCACGTACTTCATAATTTCTTACATCTACTTGGTTGCAAATCTTTCACTACACCATTTTTCCAGGATTAGCAACGGATACACGCTGTTGCAAAAGGGACTTGCAACATCAGCCAGCCGTTGCGAAACTGGCGTTGCATATTTTTCGCAACAGCTTCTAGGCCTTGCGAAATTTTTCGCAACGGTTTCCGGTTCACCCATGTGTTTTTTCTGGCTTTGCAACGGTTTTGGCTGTTGCGAATTTGTTTATCAACTGTTGGCTGCTGTTGCTATATTTTTGTCGCAACAGCTTCAAGCAGTTGCGAAATTTGGAACAAAAAAAACTTAGACCGGACCATCTTAATCGGACAGGATAGTTTTATTCTGGTTCTAAATTTAGTAATTGTTTACTGCCGTTGCTAAAGTTTTGCAACAACAAAGAAAAAGGTCAAGTCAATCATTGGTTGACCTAGTCAAGAGTTCCTTGGAAGGCCAATTTCAGGCCAAAATAGTGAACACATATATGTAACTTATTCAGAGAGACATTAACTGCCTTTTAACCAAAGAAGCGTTCCATTTTCATGCCAAATTACCCGCATATTCAGGCATATATTTCAGGCCAAAATATATAAAACACATCAACATAACTCATTAAGAGATATTAAGTGGGTTTGAAAAAAAGAAGTATTCTATTTGAACAAGCCACAAAAAGAACTTAGGCACAATGAATAATAAACAAAGGGAGAATGACACGTTGCTCACTTTGGTGGTTAGCAAACTTCTCAATATACTAGTTGTGTGTTCTGCAGTATCCAAGGTGAGATTTGCAACCTGCAAGCAGACAAATAGAAGAACATCATATATAATTTGAAGTCAAAGACATGCAAAACAAGAAGAAGAGAGCAGTAAAAGTAAAGAACCAAATATACTTCAACGCCTAAGACAGACACAATGCAACAAAGATTGTTTAATGACTATAATAATATAATCCGTGTACCTTATCCCTACACTTTTGGCTTCCTGTTTCATGTTCTTTGTGATTTTCCCATCAGGATCTGCAGTGACAAGCAATTGACATACTCATCAAAATGAAGTACCAAAAAACTTGTGGGATACAATTGGTACTCTGAAACTATCATATACATGGAAATCGTCCCTTTGTAAAAGAACTAGGATAGGCTAGCAAAACAATAAGGAAATTATTTTGAAGCTATGAAGGCAGTGCACCTGAAGAACGGAATTTGCTTAGTAAAAATACTTATGTGCCCTGCTATCTGTCATGGTTACTATAACAGAACGAAGCATGTTAACTACAAAAGGATGACAGGAATCAGTTAGTAGCTTTTAAGATACCTGGTTACTCGGGGTATATTTAAGATGGAAAATTGTAGTGAGCTACAACCATGTGAGACAACCAATCGGTTAATAGCATTCACGCTCATACCTGAAACCACAGAAGATACTTGACAAGCCCATGTTGTGCAACATACACTCCTTTTCCATAAGTTAATCATCCCAACAGTATTGAAGTGAGAATGTGCTTCATCCTGCAAATCACAAAATGGATATAAAAACATGATAAGGTTTTCTTTTGCTGATGAAGTGCCTGAGCAAGGTGCTGAAACTACAAAACCACAAAACCATTAAAGAAGGGTATCCGAGGGTTTTTCCCTCTCTTTTTTTATGTGTACTGACGTACTCTACAAAAAAAAAAAATCAAAATCCCCAAATTTGTATAAATAGTCAATACACTGCCGCGATGCCTCAACAAGTATATCAATCTGTCCATCAGTACACTTCAAGCCCTTTTTTCCGAATATACCAAGAATTGCAAGAAGTTCAGTAAGATCTCTTTCATAGCAAAAAATTCCTGCATATACCGAGGAGGATCCACAAGTTACGCGAGTAAATGACAGCAACAAGTTGTTTTTCATGACCACCAAAAACTATGAAGGTAAAGAAAATTACAATAGCTATCGACTTAACATTAATTCCAGAGGACTTTCAAAAGTGACAAGCTATGAATGAAAATGAGCACAAAATGACTTCTGACCTCTCCAACATTACTTAGTGCACAAACATTACTTCTGACCTCTCCAAAATGACTTCTGACCTCTCCAACATTACTTAGTGCACAAAGAAGCGTTCCAGCGTTGACAAGCACGTCACCAAGAAGGGGAGCCGACCCACCTGAAAGCGATTTCAATTAGTACATGTACAACTGTACAAACAATATTGTTTAACACGATTTCAATCATTGAAGTCTATATAAATCCATTCACTTGCTCACTTAATCAGCTGGATTGAACTAAGAAAAGCAATTAACTGATGAGCCACTACCGTCCGAATCCGACAAAAGCATCAAACAAAGACCAACCACACATATAGATGCACCAAAGAACTGACATAGACTATACAGTATATAGTCCTTTGAATATCCATGTTAAGATCATAACCTATGGTGTTGTCTAGCAATCCATGTGACACTCATAATCGACGAATACTGATATGCCTTGATCGCTACAAATCAAACCACATTCCAAATTTAGTACCAAGGATAATACACACCCAAATTTTAATTTTGCTACTTGATTCTACCAGTAAAATGTAGATTCTTCAGCTACTTACCAAGGTACCTAGACTTGGTTTCACATGAAACATATTCAAAGATTCTTTTTTCCCCAGAAACATCTGCAATATTAACTAATCAAACACATCAATAAGGAGATTAAAAGAGATAGAAGAGAAATGGTTTGTTGGTATTTACAGCTGAGTGTTCTATTCTTCCCTATACCATTTTATCCAAACCCAATCAACAAAATAAAAATCTCAATACCTTATTCATTTGTTCTACAATGAAAATATAGAAGAATCTGAAACTTTTCTTAATCTGTTTCAAACAATCGAACACCTTTAATATTTAATCGTTCATCCCTGTTATCAATGGCAGACAACAAACTTTGTTTAACTTATTTCATGGTTTAAAATTAGCCCAAAATTGAAACTGACTTACCCATCCTGCTATGTCCTTCTGAACCTAGAAACATGTCCTAACACTTCTAAACATAAGCCCTAATTTGTTAACAATCAAATACCCAAAAAATATGAACATCATGATTTCACAAGCAAAACTAGACAATTCATACAATTACAAACCCAACTACTTCAATTACATCCACCACAAATCATTATAAACTCAAATTACTTCAATTATCCACCACTTATAAACCCAATTTACTTCAAGTACAGTCAAAACAGCAAAAGTAACCCAAAATTTGAACCCTAAAAAATCATTTTTTACTAATAAACCCAGAAATAAACCCTAGAACAAAACCACCGTGTAGACTCTTCAATTAAGATTCTTCTTCTTTTAAATCGACCTAAAACTCCACCGAAACAATTGTAAACCCTAACTTCAAAATCAAACCCTAACTTTTCCTATAGAAAATCAAGCACGAAAAGAAAATGTTAAGCCAACTCCTGAAGACTCTGCTAGAAAGACTGCACACCAAGTCTCTTGACCTAGTTTTGTGTCAGATTCTAAAGCCTACATTTTTGGCATAATCAGTCTTTGATTCTTTTACCAAATCTGTAACAGATTATTTGAAAGTGTTTAATATAAATTGAACCACTCTCTGCACATAGTTTGTGTGGAAGTATTCACCAAAAACTCTTTTCTAACTTGGTATCAGCCTGATCCAAGCCATCTTCCGCTCAAAACACCAAAACAATTCATGGCAGAAACAACAAATACCCTAAGACAAGTGCAGATTCATCACCTTGTCACATTAAAACACACAGAAACAAATCATATCCTCTGGAAGGCACAGTTCAAACCAATCTTAAAAGGCTATGATCTAAGTGGATTTGTAGATGGAACAAAACAAGTTCCTGCAAAGACGTTACCTGAAAGTGAAGATATAAATCCTGCGTATACAGCTTATGAGCATCAGGATTCTCTCATAGTTGGATGGCTCAATTCAACTCTGACACATGAAGTTTTAAGTAATGTAGCTCACCTAACAACTGCTAAGGATGTCTGGGATAAACTAGAATCCGAATATGCCCCAAAAACTTTTCATCATCAGATGAATCTGAAAAAGCAGCTGCACAACATGTCAAAAGGTAACAAAACTCTCAAAACCTATTTGAATGATGCTAAACAACAAATGAAAAGAATCTGGCTGTGCTGTGCTGTAACAACAAATGAAAAGAAACAAGCCATTAGTAATGGCCTTAACCAAAGCTATGATCCTATTGTCACTGCTTTAAGCACTATTGAGGATATGCCCATAGATACCTTTTACTCTCATATGAACACCTATGACATGCGCCAAGAGTCTCAGTTGTCATCACTGCAGTCTCCAGTAGCAAATGTAGCTGTCACAAACTTTCCCTCTACAAGCAGTGGTGATCAACGGAAGAATCAAGTCCAAAAAAAATATCAATATTCCAACAATCATATGAATGCTCGTCAGCAGCAGAATCAGAGACCTCCTCAGTTCGTTGACAAGTGCCAGATCTGTAAGAAGAAGGGCCATCTTGGTGACAGATGTTGGTTTCGCTACGACAAACCAACAACCGGCGTCCAGCGCAGGCCTATATTTCTTTACCTGGAGACCATTTTGGGAATCAGTGGGTGACAGACTCTGGTGCAACTCACCATCTCACTTCTGATATGAGAAATCTGTCCATTCCTCATGAATACAATGGCACTGAGCAGGTTCATGTAGACAATGGTAATGCACTGGAAATCTCCAATGTTGGTAATGCATCTTTTACGCTTAATTCTCGAACTTTTGCATTGAATCATATTTATCATTTTCCTATAATCAAGACAAACTTGTTGTCTGTATCACAATTATGTAGAGACAATAATGTTTATTTTGAGTTTCATGCTGGTTTCTTTGTTGTAAAGGACAAGCGCACGGGGATAATGCTGCTGAGAGGGTTTAACAAGAATGGTCTTTATATGTTTGAAGGGGTAGATTTGATTCAGCACTCAATAAAACCTGAAGCTATGGTGACCTATACACTTCCTCTTTGGCACCAGCGACTAGGACATCCAATGATTAGCACTGTGTCCAAAATATGTCGTCAATTTTCACTTCCAGTAACCAATAAAAACTTTGACTTCTGTCATTCTTTCCATGTGAGTAAAAGCAAGAAGTTATCTTTTTCTTTGAGTAAAACAGTTTATAATAAGCCGTTGAGATTAATTGTTTCAGATATATGGGTCTCACCCTCCTTATCAAGAACTGGTTTTCGTTATTACATTTTGTTTATGGATGTCTATTCTCACTATACATGGATATTTCCCCTAGTTCTAAGGTCTGATGCATTACATACTTTTATTCTCTTTCGCAAACAAGTTGAGAATCTCACTTGTGATAAGATAAAAAAAATTCAATCTGATAATGCTCTTGAGTATCAAAAATTTACTTCCTATTTAAATGAGTCTGGCATTCAGCATCGTTTTTCATGTCCTCACACTTCACCTCAGAATGGTTTGGCAGAACGAAGAATCAGACATGTGACAGAGTCTGGTTTGGCCTTACTGTTTCATGCTCATATGCCTAGGTCTTTTTGGGCAGATGCTTTTGTTACTGCATGTTATCTTATAAACCGGCTACCAAATTCAGTGTCAATCTCGAAAACACCATTAGAACTGTTGTTCAACAAACTACGAGACTATTCCTTCTTGAAAGTTTTTGGCTGTCTTGCATATCCTTGCTTCAGGAAATATAATAAATATAAACTAGAACCTAGGTCAACTCAATGTGTTTTTATAGGCTACAACAATGCACATAAGGGGTACATGTGTTTAGACAGAGAAACAAACAGAATCTATATCTCTAGACATGTGCGCTTTGAGGAATCTACATTCCCATTCTTGCCTCTCAAGCATTAATCCCCAGTTCCAAATCCAGGTATTGTACAATCCAGCACAAGTATTTTCTCTAAGAATCCATTTGTAATAGGAAATACTACTGTAATTCAGGGTAATGCTTCACAGCCTAATGCCGCACATACATCAGACAACCTGCATCTTTCAGCATCGGCCTCAGAAAGTTTGGCTTACTCTGATGCAACCATCTCCTCTGTGGCTAGTCCAGCAATTTCAACTTCTGCACCTGCTTCAACTCTGCCAGCTACATCTGTACCTATACATGATGAAGTCCAAAGTACAATATCCCATCCAATGGTCACAAGTGCAAAAGCCGGTATACACAAGCCTATTCAAAAAATGTGATTGACTGCATCCAAGCATCTTCTGCTTGATGACGATTTCATGGAGCCAACTTGTTTCTCGGCAGCAAGGAAAATTCCAGAATGGCGGGATGCAATGGATGTTCAGATCAATGCATTAATTAAAAATGGCACATACTCTCTGGTGAAATATGAAAAAGGTATGAATGTGGTGGGATCCAAATGGGTGTATCGAGTTAAACAGAATCCATACGGTTCAATCAACAAGAGAAAGGCACGTCTAGTTGCCAAGGGTTATAACCAACAGCTAGGAATTGACTATGGTGAAACTTTTTCACCAGTGGTAAAGCCTTGCACTATTCGCCTTGTGCTGTCAATTGCTGTAATGCATAACTGGTATATCGAACAGCTGGATGTGGAGAACGCCTTTCTGCATGGAGATCTGGAAGAGGATGTGTATATGCAGCAGCCTCAGGGGTATGTAGATGAGAAGCATCCAACCCATGTCTGCAAGCTGCACAAATCACTCTATGGCCTTAAACAGGCGCCTAGAGCGTGGTTTTCAAAACTAAGCAACTACCTGGTCAAGTTGGGGTTTAAGGGTTCAATAGCTGACACTTCTCTCTTCATCCGTCAAACGCAGGATTCCACATTGTACGTTTTGGTTTACGTTGATGACATAATAGTAACCGGTTCACATTCAGTTGAGATCTCTGGCTTAATTGAAGATCTCAGTGTTGTGTTTGCACTAAAGGATTTGGGTGATCTTTCTTTCTTTTTGGGGGTTGAAATCCTAAGGCAGGGTTCTGAACTGATTCTATCACATCGTAAGTATGTTGCAGACCTTCTGCGCAAGACAAAGCTAGATTGGGTAAAGCCGGTAAACACACCTCTGGCAGTGAATGTGAAAATTCAGAAGCAAGGTTCAAAAAGGTTTCATGATTCAACTTTGTGTCGCAGTGTTGTGGGTGCACTGCAATATCTGCACTTAACGCGACCTGATATTTCTGTGGAGTTAACAAGGTCTGTCAATACCTGCATGACCCATTTGAGGAACATTGGGAATTGGTCAAAAGGATTATTCGTTATCTTAAAAATACAGTGAACTATGATCTGCATATTCGTTCTTCCTCAGAATTCTCTTTGCAGGCATACTCTGATGCAGACTGGGCTGGAAGTTTGGATGACAGACGCTCAACTAGTGGATATTGTGTTTATTTTGGAGGAAACTTGATCTCTTGGAGTGCACGCAAGCAAAAGACAGTGTCAAAGTCCAGTACTGAAGCAGAATATAGAGGAATTGCAATAGCTACTTCAGAGATAATCTGGATCCAATCCTTGCTGCGGGAGCTTGGTTTCACAATTTCACCTCCATTGCTCTGGTGTGATAATTTAGGAGCCACGTACTTAACTTCAAATCCCATTTTCCATGCCCGCACAAAGCACATTGAGATTGACTATCATTTTGTCCGTGAACGTGTGGCTACTGGTCTACTTCATGTCAAGTTCATCAGTTCACGGGACCAAATTGCTGACATCTTTACTAAGGGGCTTCCATCGCCGAGATTTCATATTCTACGTAGCAAGTTGCAACTTCGCGAGCTGCAGTTCAACTTGAGGGGAGGTGTTAAGCCAACTCCTGAAGACTCTGCTAGAAAGACTGCACACCAAGTCTCTTGACCTAGTTTTGTGTCAGATTCTAAAGCCTACATTTTTGGCATACTCAGTCTTTGATTCTTTTACCAAATCTGTAACAGATTATTTGATAGTGTTTAATATAAATTGAACCGCTCTCTGCACATAGTTTGTGTGGAAGTATTCACCAAAAACTCTTTTCTAACTGAAAATAATGGTGGTTTTTCAAGAGAAGGACTGAAGAACAATATAATCAAGAAAAAGATTTCTCTCGAAGATTTATTGGTGGTTGGTTATCTGAAGAGAAAATGGTTTTCAGAGAAAAATCGAAGATAAAATGGTTTGCGTTTAATGGGTTTCTCATGGTGGTGGTGTTTCGGCGATAGCAGAACTGAGAGTCGTGATTTTTTTTTTTTTTGAAGCAGAGACTGAAATGGAGTGAAGGTGAGGGAGAAGGAGAAAGATGGATTAGAGTGATAGAGGCGAAGTGTTCTCTCGTTTGGGATAAATATAAGGTTTAGGTGAGATATTTGATCAAACCGTCCAAATATTTCATAGAAAATCTTAACCGTAAAAAATAGTGTTTCCAACCACTCAAACTCGTCGCAATGTGGAATTCTAGTGTTACTTTGCACACAAACAGGAAGCACATGTGGTATGGTCAGCAGTTGTGAATTGCAACATGGCTTAAAAATTCGCAACTTTTGTCTGCAGTTACAAATTTCGTAACTCCAACAAACAGTTGCTAATATTTGAGCAGTTGAATTTAGTTGCGAATTCGCAACTGCGTAAGAGCTGTTGCACAATTTTGTTGCTAATCGGGAAAAATGGTGTAGTGTTCGCACTCATAACATCTCCTTTAATTTCGCCTATTCCGCTTGGAATTGGGAATCTAATGCATTGATGTAGTGTTGACGCTACAACCTTTATCGCGTGAACCCATGGTCTACACAATAACATGTTGTATGGTGATTCTATATCAATCACACATAATGTTATCTTCGTCTCTATTTCTCCCAACAATATTTGCATCATTATTTCTCCTTTTGGTTTTGTCACTGCTTTATTGAATCCATGCACATTGTAAGTTGGACATGTCATATCGGCATCTTTGTATCCCATGGCCTTGAACGTACGATAGAATAAGATATCAACAACACTTCTTGTATCCACCAACGTTCTATTAATCGCCCATTCCTCTGATTTCTTCATCATTTCACTGTTTTCTCTTCGCTCAGTTGTTACTGTAATTACCAACGGTTCTGTCCGTTTTAAATTTTCTTCCGGAATTTCATTTGCTGCAAACATTATCTCCGTTTTCTCCACTTTCTTTCCTTTATAATATCGTTTGTGTATTTTTCCTGTTATTCCTGCTTAAAAATCCGCATCGAAGAGTGACATTTTAGTTATAGAATTACACTGTATATTTCTACCTCTTCCTCGTATCCTCATGATTCTTACTTTCTCTATAGATTCTTTACTTTTCATCTTTATCTTCTCCAGAATTTCCAGATCTAACTTTCCAAGATTCTATAAACTAACCAATAGGATTTATCACCCCAAGCTGTTTCTAGCGCCAAAATGTAGTTGCAGGAAATCCTACAACCACATCCATACAAGAATCAATACTCTAAGAAATCATGGTGAAAATCATTCGTTTATTCATTAAGATCTTAAGTTGGATATAAGATAATACAAAGACTTAACTTGTTCTCCAAATAAAATTTCTCTCTCCTAATTTCTTGTCTAACACACTCTAAAAAATCCATTCATTACATGATAGCCCTTCCCTTTATATAGGATATTACATAATGGATGACAGCTAATAGATCCCCTACTTTCGGAATCACTGTGCGTTACAATCGCTCATGTACACTTGCTCAACTTCGCATACTTTACACTTCGCACAGTTCATCACACTTTACTCGCGACTGTGCTGACATCATCAAATACGTCATCTCAATTTTACTATGTGCGATAGTCTTCGCTCACATTAGATGATTGTTATTTCGCATACATAACGAATGTGCGATATTTCACTCCTACACTACATCGAGGCCAGAGTGGTCGGTAGAGTAGTCTCTCAGGTTATACAAGTCTCCGGTTCCGACATTGAGGTTATGGAACCGTTATTACCTTATGAGCCTTATGGATGGACTGGGTCAGCATTTAGGCGAGCGGTATTACACTTGAACTCCGATGCTCTCTTAAAAATCCAAGTTAATGTCTTCGATTGTGGTGGAATGGTTGTCTGTCTCTCTTACTCACACAAGATAGTTGATGCGTCTTCGTTCGCTAATTTTGTGAGGGATTGGGCAGCCACAGCTCGTGGTGGTTTTAGCACACATGATGATGAACTAAAGGTTGCAGCCGTTGGTAAGCCTTGTTACATGTTTTCATCCATCTTCCCACCAACAAGTTTCAACGACCACGAAGATAAAGAAACTGCAGAAGTCCAACTTGTACCAGATCGAATTTAAATACTAAGAAAAAGATTTGTTTTCAAGGATTCTAGTATAGCTAAACTTAAGGAAAAGTGCATCCATGTAAATACCAATAACGGATCAGATCATCAGTTCGATAAGCAAGAACATAACGTGCAGCAGCTACCGACACGATTTGAAGCATTAACATCCTTTATATGGATGTGCTTCATGGATGTGGATCATCAATTCATAGTAAAACAGATAGACGATACTGTCACCCCTATCACTGATGTAAATGTTGTTTCTGATCCAAAGCAGGTGCAGTATGTATCAGCATTTGCAATAAATTTGAGGACTTGGACGATTCCACCGTTGCCAGCTAATAGTTTCGGGAATATGACTGATAGTGCCATAACAAAAGTATCCCGTGACCTAACTGGTATCAACAATGGGGAAAGATTTTCATGATCAAAGCAAATACTACCCGGAGTTGGTGTCCCATATTAAGGATTTCATAAAGTTGGTTGACAATGAGCACGTGAAAGCCATGAAAAGCAACTTTGCAATCTCATGCAACCATATGAAGATGCATCAGATGTTGAAGGAAGGGACATTAAGTGATGATCATAAGACGTTTTTAATGTTTACCAGTTGGTGTAGGTTCCCCATATATGAAGCAGACTTTGGTTGGGGAAAACCCAGTTGGGCTAGCATTTCTAAGCTACTTTTAAAAAATTGTGTTATGTTTATCGACACAAGTTCAGGGGATGGTATAGAAGCCTGGGTGAGCTTGAAAGAGGAAGACATGGTTGAATTTGAACGTCACGAGGAACTTCTTGCATTGGCTACTTAAGATTTGATTTCTTTCTTTTCGATCTTTCTGATCCTGATCCTTTATGAATGGTTATGTTTGTGTTTGCTTAAGTCTGACTGTTGGTAAGTTGCTCTTGTCTAAATAAGTCTTAATATGTTATTGTATGTCTTTTATTTAGTTGGATTCTTGATTGGGACGGAGTGTTTGTAATGTGTTGTGTCTTTTTCTGGTGGTTTTGAGCTTTCTTACTTGCGTGAGGAAGCAAGAAATTACGTCTGTAATAATAATAAAGTAACACAAAATTGTGGCACGAACAAACATGTCAATTAACAGGTTCTTCTCGGAACGCAAAAAAAAACACGCATAAGCAACTTTTCACATGAAAAGATGGGCCCCACCTTTTTGGGATTAACAGAGGCCACTTTTTGGCCACCATTGAGAAAGATAAGAGTACACGGTTCATGTGTGTTTTTTTCCCACGGTGAAGAATTTTTGATTAAATACATACAAAATTTAGGATGGAAGAATTTCATCTTCCAACTCTGATGCCACCTCACCTCTTGTAATATATCACCCAAGCACAAGTATATGTAATTGTGGAGATTTCCTAGGCATTAATAGAAATAACGGTGAGCTTCATTTGGAATAAAGTTCTTCAAGTTTTGTGTTGAATGTCAATTGGGTTGATATTTTCATCCAGAGCGTTGGGTCTACAAAAATTCAGATTTACAGAATTAAATCATGGCCTCCACCTTTTTTCTTTCTTCTTTATTTTTCAACTCAAAACCCTAAAGCATGTTAAAGCAATCTAGATTTTATTTTCATACTCAGAATAATCTCGATTGCTTTAACATGCTTTAGGGTTTTGATTCTTGTAATCGTAGATTGTCCTTATCTTCATTTAGGTCTAGGAAGTTTTTCAGTACTTCTATATGAAACGCTGCAAAAAAACCATGTAAAAGAAAAACCCAAAAAACGGACAAAACTAACTAAGAAGAATCAAAAAATAGAGTCCTCCTGTTGGATATTACATCATTAAGACGGTAACCAGCGACGGAATAAATAGTAGTAGCCTAGTGGAAGGCACTAAATTTAGACTTAACGATGATAGCCTCTGCAATCTCTTCTTACCAGTAAAGATTCTTGCATTCCTTTGTTTGGTGGCACTAATTTTGGGTTTACTTTTCCCTGTTTGGTAGCTCTCTGCATTGCAAGTTTGTAATTGCCCTTCTTTCTTAATATAATTTTATTTATCGAGAAAAAAATTAAAAAAAAAAACACGTGAAAACTGTTTCTTCACATGAAGGTATGGATCCTTTAGGCCACTTTTGGGCCTCACCATTTTGCGAATTTTGTGAGAGAGCTGTTTTTATATAGTCTACATTCAAGTTTGTTAAGAATTTTTGTATTGAGATATTTCGGCACTAATTAGTATGTACGGATTAGGAGTTTTAAGAATGGACCATCAATTCCTATGTTGGGCACAAGTGTATCATCAAACTTCGAAAGGAACGTACGAATGATTAAATTATGAACTTAATTTTACAATTTATTAAAATAAGTTATTTTCAAAATTTCTAAATTACATATTTAATGAGTGGACGCCAGTTGTTGAGTTCCGGGGGTGACGGGCATATCTACCATTGGGATTTGAGAACAAGAACTTGCATCCACAAGGCTGTAGATGAAGGTTGCATGACCGGACATTCCCTTTCAACATCCCCGAATGGATCCTTGTTTGCCGCTGGTTCAGATAGCGGGATAGTGAATATTTACAATAAAAGCGAGTTCCTAGAGGGGAAGAGAAAACCTGTCAAAACTGTAGAGAATCTGACCACGAAAGTTTATTTCCTGAAGTTCAACCATGATTCACAGATATTGGCTATATGTTCTAGCATGCAGAAGAACAGCTTAAAACTTGTTCACATTCCGAGTTATACTGTTTTCTCGAACCGGCCTCCTGCAAATAGGCCCTTACATTTTCCTCGCTGTCTGGACTTTAGTCCTGGTGGAGGTTTCATGGCTGTTGGCATCGCAGCTGGGAAAGTATTCATATACAAGTTGCATCATTACCAACACGTGTAAAGTGATGGACCTGATTCTTGAGTTTTCCTCTTGGTATTTCTCCTTGTGAAATCGGGTAATCATTTATCCAGTTACTTGAAGTTAGGGATGATAGTTGCTGATAAAAGCGAAAAGGTAAGGATAGTTTTTTGATCTTCATCCATATGAAATGCTGGATAATTTTTTTACTTTATTTTTTCGTGTTTAATTTTCTCGTGTTTGTTTGAGAATTGTATCAGTAGTAACATAAATGGTTCTTCTCTTATGTACAATTTTCTTGGACAATCGTAGTTTTGTCAGAACATAAATTTTACCAGCTTAAAGCTCATTTTTGCTGTTCTGTTCTTAATGATAATCCCCAACTGCCCAATGAAAAATGGAAGTAATAAAATTTGGTTCAAAAGTTTGGGGACAAATCCCAACTCTGTAATGGCAAACCCTCTTCTAGTGCGCGTCTGGGGTTTACTTTCTAACCATCGAGGAGAATAAGCTACGCTTCACTTACACCTCTAGTTTCAATCATTCAATCATTTTCAAAAGGAAAAGGAAGAAAGGAATCCAGAAAAGGGTCTTTGACAAAAAAAAAAAAAAAAAAAAAAAAAAAACTTTAGGGTTTTACAGTGAGAGACGAGAAGAAGGATTACTTGGTAACGTCACTTCATTACCAAGCGAAGCCGATCGCACAAAAGATACCAATGATGATATCACAAAGTCACACTAAAAGCATGAAGAGTACGTGCGAGAAGTACCAATGTGACCGTGCAAGAACATCGCACACGTTAGATCCGAAAATATGGGTTTTATTAGCTGTACCCCACTACATGTTACGTGTCATCCACTATATAAACACCTATATAAAGAGAAAGGCAGGAGAGAGAAAGAGAGGAGACACACGTTTTGTAGAGGGAGAGACTTTATTTTCTTTATCATCTTCTTCCTCAAAAACTAGATCTAGAGCTCCAAATACTCATTAATGGAGATTCTAAATATTCTATTCATGTAATTACAACAATCACTAGTGAAGAATCATGGATGTAGATCACAATGATCGAACCATGTAAAAAATCCTTGTGTTTCTTTACATTTTTAGCACTCTTATCATCATACTTCTTCAAAATCTATATAAGAGTGCTAAAAATGAACTCCACCTTATGTTCTATCTCAGCTTTTTTTGAAGAAGGGCAAAGAGGTAAAATGCCCCAATTTCGATGATAATTTTGTGAAAATGCCCCGCCGTTAAAAATAAAGTCAAAATGCCCCGATCCGCATGACGTTGATAGTAACATACTTCTTCAGAATCTATATAAGTGATTACCTCAAGAATGTTTCCAGATCACCGAACATGGTCTTCGGCTTCAATGGCCACATCCAGACCGACTTGATGCTCCCACACCCAGTCTCAAGAATGCATCAGAATTTAGTGTCTTAATATCGATGAAGATCATGAAACCTGTATCTAGAGAAAATAAGTTAGAACTGTGGTATAAATCGAGACTGCTAAAGGTCAATTTTTAATTTACATTTCATGTACTTGTAATAGCTGAATCATAGTCATGCTATACTTTCATTTATTGTGGAATTTCAAGAATGTATAGTGATGCGATGTGTAATAAATAGGATGAAATGGTAGAGAGAGATAAAACCTGTGTAGATACGGCTTCTCCATCAGTGCCACTAATGTGAGTCCCAGCATATAAAAGCAAGCTTTGTGGTGAGCATCTGAAATGTCTCTGCCAAAACGGTAGTAAGAACCCTGAGTAAGAAATTACAAATGTTACCGACTCATTAACGAACTGTTAAAAGATATTGAAACACAAAACGTATGGCCAAGGTTACATGAGGACCGAGGTATCCTCCAATTTGCCAACCAAGAGGCCACTTCACATTTGGTAAGAAGCAAGGTGTATTCATGCTCAATACGGTACCTATTTTCTGATAACCATGAAAAGTAAATATCAATCACTTAGTTTAATTATAAGTTAAGCATATTATATAAATGTACTTTCACAAACCACATATTTGTTCACTGATAAGAGCCTAAGGGGAATTCTTCAAGTTGCAAATGTCAACCACATATCCTTAAGCTTGGAACTGGTTCGACTCGAGTATATCATAAGTTAAAAGAAAATTACCATGGGATTTCATCAAATTCTAATTAGTCAGATTCTAATTTTGGAGAATGCTATAGTCTAATTAATTAGCACGAACAAAATTTGTAGAAAGGGGGAAGGGATACTGTAATCAGCACGTACAAAATTTGGAATATAACTTTTACCTGTATGTTTAATAAAACAGTTTACATGTAAGAATTGGCCAAAGTATGAATTCGACTTATATAAATTGGCAATTCAAAGTTTAGCTACTACTGTGAGTTCATTCTTAATTCAAAATTATTGTTGAACTGAGCTTTGTGATAGCTTCCATGGCTGTTTCTATCACATTTCAAGTGTACCCTGCAAACATCAAAAATAAAGAGACAATATGAATGCTCGCTCTACTTAACCTGGTGGGGTTTTTAATCTAAAAGGCCTCGGTGCTATGTAAGGAGATGCCCAAGCTTATTAGGCACCATATGTACTTCCTTTTATTCCATGTGGGACTATCCTAACTATACATATGTGGTGTTTATCGAGCCACATACTCCAACAATCTCCATCTTGGCGAGATTAAACCACCTCACCAAACCAATCATACTCCACCATATGATCACTGTCCGTATGTGCTACCCATCGAACATGATTATTTTCTCTACGCACCCTGGAACCGTACTCCACCTTGAGTTAATGGGAAGGCTAGCACTAACTCCACCTTGAGCACAACCTTGCCCGCCTAGAACCCTGCTCCACCTGAGTTAATGGGGTGCGACACTAACTCCACATTGAGCGCCAGCTCTATTTTGGGCTTTGCCTGCTCCACCTTGAATCTGACTCCACCTGCGCTTTGTTAAGATCTTCACGGACCGTCGGACCCTATTTCTGGGCCCGCCCACATAACACCGATATTGTCCCCACTTGACCACCTGCAGGTGTGGAGCTTTAATCTAAAAGGACTCAGTGCTATGTATGGAGATGCCCAAGCTTATTAGACACCACATGGTGTTCCTCTTATTCCATATGAGACTATCCTAGATATACATATGTGGTGTTTATCGATCCATATACTCCAACAAAAGGATATGCTTTGGTGATCCATGAGTGCATGAATAAGACTACATATAAGTGATGGTGGCAAATGTCGAGTGAACGTCGAGTGATTTCTCTGGCTCTTATTGTTTTGTTTTTCTAACTAAAGTTGGATTAGTGTGAATCCAAATGCCTCTTAGAGCACTACAGATTAGACATTGAAACAATAACACAGTTCAATTAGGAATGATAACGACACCTGACAAACACCGAGTGAACGTCGAGTGATTTCTCTAGCTCTTATTGTTTTGTTTTTCTAACTAAAGTTGGATTAGTATGAATCCAAATGCCTCTTAGATCACTATAGATTATACATAGAAACACTAACACAGTTCAATTAGGACTGGTCATATGAATGATACCGACACCTGGCTGGTCTTTCTCGAGCCATATTTCATACATACAACATTTGGAGATGCGCAAAAACAATATAAGGAACCATGGAGCTACCTGCAACAAACAAATTTCCAGTAGAAAAAATCTTAAACATTTCTCTAGTATTTAAGCACAGTTGTCCAGCTGAAGTAATTAAAGAGAACGATGCCTACCTCAACTATGAGCAAGAAGCTTATTGCTGCCAAATCTGGAGAGGTTAAAAGATGCAGCAGAACTAAGAAAGATGCGATGTTAGTAAACGACCATGCTCTACCAACCCAGAGAAACAAAATCCATAGGGAAAGTTGCAGAAGCTCATTGGCTTACTTTCTAAAAATCAAAACCAACTTATTCTTTCTTGTGCTTGTTAGTATTGAAATAATCATCTCTCACCATTACATTCGCGAACCAACTGATAATAAAACAAAATCGAAACAATAATTAAGCAAAGCAAACAGAAAACCTTACTCAATGTCCACCAAAGAAAGAATGAACTCGTATATAAAATAAGCAGATCCCAATAAAATTATTCAACTTACTTTAAAACTTACCCATTTCAGGAAAATCATCATCAAGAGTTTAGACAGGTATCTCTGCCTCTGACTTACTAAGCTTATGATCCATTGTACATGATACCATCACCTTCGAAATTATGACTATAACCTACATGGAATTTATGTCCATGCTTAACTGCTGCACCATTTTCTTCACAGACCCATCTCCATATATCATTGGTCGAACCTTTCCTGTCATCCTATACAAATTGGCACAAATATGGAAACCCACAATTAACTTCTAAGCACAGTTGCAAGAAAAGTGATTTAGCTAGTCAGTTACTAAGAAGGAAAAGGGTCGACACCTCCATCCGAAACATCACGAAATTTCCCTCCAAACAAATCAAAACTAAGTAAAAAAAGTATACAATTTATATGCTCCACAATTTAAGGAAGGAAGTCAATCAAAATTTACCTCCTGTACCGCCGACTTAATTACATCTTTAATGGATAAAAAAGTTATTTTGAAAATTTCTAAAATTACATATTTAATGAGTGGCCGCCATTTCAATCATTGAAACATTCTTAGAAGATGTTATATAGTTGTTACACCATTTCTCGTCAAAGCAATTTTCAAGATGATTGAAACATATTATGACTTTCGTCACATGGTAAAGATAAACTTGGTTAAAGCGAAAAGCTTACCAACACATATTTCGAGATATAGATAGACGAGATATACTCGGCTCGAAATACCAAATGTGTATAATCCAAGTCTATATATATAGCATATGACTTCTTGTCTCAAAGAGTAGGAGATAGAGTAGATAAAATTTTGAGTGACAGATAAGTTCAAGTCTTCACATACCTTTTTGTCGAGAAGTTCCACCGGTTCCTTGAGTAGTTCTTCTACTTGTATGATGAATCGCCATGAAGTCCTTGAGCTCCACTACCCTTTCTATCATAGTCCGAGATTAGCTATAATAGACTAGAAATCAAGACTTATAGTTTTGATCACTAACAGTGACAAACATTCTTGAGATAACAATGTATGCGAGTTCGACCGAGCAATGCTCTAACAGATACATACAACATTGGAAGTCTATATGGATGATATGCTAGTAAAGAGTAAAGAAGCAGAGGATCATGTAGATAACTTGAAGGAAATATTCGAACAGATGTGAAAGTTCAATATAAAGGTAAACCCAGAAAAATGTGTTTTCGGAGTGTCGTCGGGAAATTTTTTGGGATACATAGTATCAAAGGAAAGAATTGAAGTTGATCCTGAAAATGTAAAAGTAGTGCGAGATATGCCACCTCCTGCGACGGTAAAAGATGTTCAGAAATTAAATGGTTTGATAGCTTCGTTGGGGATATTTATTTCACGTTCTTCTGATAAGTGCAAACACTTTTTCAATATATTAAATAAAGGAACAAAATTTGAATGGAAAGAGGAATGCGACAAAGCTCTACAACATATAAAAAATTACTTGATGAATTTATCCATTATGCAGAAAGAAAATCCAGGAGAGGATCTGTTGCTATATTTGGCATCAACACCATATGCGTTAAGTGTTGTTTTGTTACGTTCGGATCAACGAGTAGAAAAGCCTATATATTATATAAGTAAAATGTTCAACTCTGCAGAGAAAAAATATTCCAAGATTGAAAAACTAATTCTCGCGCTGGTTTATGCATCCTTCAAACTTCGAATATACTTCCAGGCTCATAAGATTAAGGTGTTCACAAAGGTGCCAATTGAGCCTGCAATGAAGAATTCAAAAAGATCGGGGAGAATTGAAAGACGGAATGCTCGAGTGGGGAATTCTGAGATTAGTTATGAGGTTTTATCTTCACCTAAGTCACAGGTTATTGCAGAGTTCCTAGAAAATTTCCATTGGAAGAAGATGAATATGTAGAAGATATGATGGATGTAGATGAAGAACATGAGAATCTTAAAGATTTATTGACATACCATAATTCAAATAGATGGGAGATACTAGTAGACAGATCGTTTGAAGATTTCACTCAGTTTCAAGAAATTCTTTCATAAGAAAAAGGCAAATGTAAGACCTTTAAGTAAGACCTTAATAGAAGGTGATAGAAATAAAAACTCTAATTAGGGAGGCTAGGCATCCGAATGTGGCGTACAACCTAGTTCACATAAATGCAAGAGGAAAAAAGTAAGACCTATCGCACGTCATAATCGGGGAAAACCTGGTAAGCATGACTCAAAGGGTAGCTACATCGACCCTGGAACTTGAGTCATGGAGATTTGGGGTGAGAAAAACGAAAATGCCCATCCAGGAAAGATACCTAAATCGAAAGATTGGGGTAATAATATTTTTCCTAAGGAGTGCAGAAACTGGATCAGGGCGCCGAGGTACACGGTTGAGTCAAGAGTGCCCGGGGCGTCTGGAGCGTACCTTGCCACTCTTGACAAGTCCTGACTATGATGCACTCGGTCCGAAGATACCCCACTTAGGGTGCAGTCTCGTAACCATAAACCTTATCGGTGGAGAGATAAGAGACTACGAAATGAATTTGTTGTTGTATTACCGGATGAGAGGAGCCAACCTTAATTAACCCGGTAGAGGTAAGCTTCCTTGAAGGGGCAACCAGGGGGAATATAAGGACGGTACCCTCCATTAGGGAGCTGAATTGTGTCAAAAGACGTAAATGTCATGAGGCTTTTTACTCATGGGAGTATTAAGGCTTATCATATTTACGCACATAAGAAACCTGCAGAGGTAATAATACAAGAATATGATTAGGCGAGATCAATGGGTCTTTACATTTAGGTGAAATGACCGTCTGCGATCTCGTCGCACAGAAATAAATGATACATTCGGGAAAAATAAGACCTCAAGAGAAAAGTTATATATAAATTAATGTTGTTTCGCATGGAATCAGAAAATGATAACAGTACAATTAAATTTGCACAGTTGTTTCTTACAAGAAATATAATAAGAGGCAAGTATGGGAATTAAAATAAAAAGATATTATCCTTCTTGATCAAGAAACAAGTTCAAAATATGTCAAAATATAATAAGGGAATACGGATAAAAGGTACGAAAGTTAAACATTGTCAGAAGGTACATCTTGTTCAATTAAAGACTTTTCAGCATCAATCTTGTGGCTTGGATTCGGGTCTTTAACTTCAGCACCATCCCTATAAACAGAATCCACATTGCCAGATTTGTTCTTCTCAAGTTGATCCTCTTCATCAATATTATCTTCATGATCTTTTTCATCATCTCTTACAAACTCATAGTCACTATCTGCCTCAGGATACTCCTCGTCCTCTCTTACATTAAGTGGAGGGACAGTTACTGGAGAGAGGGGGAATTGCTCAGAAGGATTTGGTTAACGAGAGTCTGAACCTTAACATGAGCCTTGCGAATAACTTCTTTCTCAATATTTCTGGCATTAATTTCCATGAAATTTTGAATATATGAGAATCTTCTTGGCGCCCGGTCCCGAGAAGAAGTGATAGAAACCTCCATATTTGAATAAGATATCTCCAGGTTCGCACGATCATTGCGAACTTTATCTAAGTCAGACCTCAACTGGGAAATAGTGGATTGATTCGATTTTTCATAGCCTGCAAAGAGTAGTATAGGATCATAATTCGGAAGAAAAAATTCGCATAAATAAAATCAAAAGAAATAAACAAAGAAGACAAGCAAAATAATGCAGTCAACCCTAGCTGACTACCTTCGCATAGTTTAGAAAAGGCAAGAGTGTTATTCTTCATACTTTCCATAGCTTTTTCAAAATCATCACCAACCAAACCATTGAGACGGGATCGAATCTTCTTTTCATCAACATAGAGGGAACTATTCTTTTTCTTAAGGACATCATGATAATGCTTCAATTGATCATACTGTTCTTGAAGCTGGTTCATCTTCACAGTCAAGTTTATTTTACTTTGGATGATTTTTTCATTCTGGGTATTTAATTACTTAAATGATGCTTCGTGCTGAATTTCTAGTGAACGAAGATCTTGTTCTTGATCATCATTTATTTTCTGAAGAATTAAGTACTGATGCGAAAACATTGCTTCCTTCTTTAGAAAGGAGCGTTTCTCCATAAAAAGACTATGGTTTTCTTCTGATAAGGTTTGATATCTTAAATCAACACTGTACAATAATTTAGATAAGTGGGAAATCTGAGAGTTTAATATTTCAATCTCTCGAGTAAGATGACTATTTTCATGAGTTAGATTGTTAATCTGGTCAAGCGAATATGAATGTTGGTTATCTAATTGATTTAATTGGATCTGCAACTTCTCATTATTCGCACGGGTATCTTCAACAATATATTGAAAAGTGAATCTCTCTGCAACTCGCTTCTGGTTTAAATCTTAATAAATGCATGAACAATTTTAAAAGATGTGCATAAGCGAAGAAATGCATTATAAGATACAGTAAATAAAGAGAAAAATACCTCTAAGTTTTTGGTTTTCGTTGAGAAGACCTTCAGAATCAAGAACTGCAACTTGGAGCTCTCCTTTCAGTCTACTGACTTCCTTTTGTAGAAGAGTTTTCTGGTGCGAAAGTTCTAACTGGGAGCAGCTAGATTCAAAACGTCCTTCAGCTAAAATCGTTCTACGATGAGATTCCTGAAAAAGAAAAAAGATAAGGATAAGTAATAGAGATATTATGATCAAGAAAACATATACAAGAGGCACTTACCAAGACATCTAAAGCGGTATGAAAACTTGGATCAATTTGAGAATGGATCTCATCCCTAGTATCTTTGTCATAAGGAAACCCGCATAGAAATTTACTCAAAGAAAAACAAAAGCGAAGTTGGTGAGGATCATTAGTAGACGATTGAGCAGAATTGATGATGCCAAGTAAAGTTTGAGAAGCAAATCTTACACTATCCAAAGCTTTCTTATCAAGAGAAAGAGGTTCCAATACAAAAGAGGAAGAAGAAATAGAAGGAGAAGGAATGGTGAAATTCACAGGGTTAGGTATATTTATATCATTCTGTATGGTATCAGTGTTCGCGAGCAAAGGAGTGTTCGCAAAGGTTGAAATAGTTTGAACAGCGTCCGAAGAAACCGCAGAGGCAGGAGCAGGGGTATCCTTTATTCCTTGATCATCACACTTTGGAGTAAGGGTGTCCTTTATTCCTTGATCAACAATTTTCTCTTCGGGAGAAAGCATTTCTTCGAGGGTAACGGAAAGATTCGCGTGAGTAGGATGAGCATTAGTTGGAGCTGTATTTTCTAAAGGAGTTGGAGGGGTGACGTTCGCAACACCAAATTCAAGAATATAAATAATTGATTTAAGAGTTGTAGGTTTGCGAATTCTCTTAAGTTTCGGTCCTTTTCCACCGCCCATCTCACAATCGGAATCCTGCGAAAACAACGCAGATAAGAAATAGAGGCAACAATATTTTTTGAGAAAAAATAAGATATTTTTTACTCCTTTGTTGTGCGAAGTCTTCCTCTTGAGAGATTCTTTGCCTTTGGTGTCTGAAGAGGATTTAGGGTTGGAAACGGTTATTTTGAGGCCACCTGAGGAAGAGTTTTTCCTGCAAACAGTATGGGAATTAAGTTAATCATAAGATCAACAATCATGATTTAGATTAGCAATTATAATCAATAATTATGATTATCAGAAGAACGAGGGTTTGATTTTGATATAATATGCAAACCTTGAGTCGAGATCCATGAAGATAATAGTGAAAGAACAACAGTAACAGCAGCAGTAGCAGCAATGAATCATAGAAGCAGTAGCAGAAATATAAAATAACCTCGAAGAAGTTAGAAAGAAAAAATGAAATCAGAAGAGAATAAGAAGTTATTTCTCTAGGATAAATCAATAAATAGGTAAAATAGATGACCTGTTAGAAACAGGATATATCGATAAAAAGAAGAAGAATTGACAGGTGCAGATAAATAGGCTGGAATTGCGGAAAGGTGTCGGCAAATCAAAATGAACATGTGCGATAATTTGGATCTCAAGTTTCTCATATTGTTCACTTTGTAAAGAGAACGACATGAGAAGAGGCAAAATGTAGGAGTGAAATATCGCACATTCATTATGTATGCGAAACAAAGATCATCTAATACACGCGAAGATCATCGCACATAGGAAAATTGAGATGATGTATTTGATGATGTCAGCATAGTCACGAGTAAAGTGTGATTATCTGTGCGAAGTATAAAGTGTGCGAAGTTGAGTGAATATATATGAGCGATTGTAACGCACAGTGATTCCGAAAATAGGGGATCTATTAGCTGTTATCCACTATGTAAAATCCTATATAAAGGGAAGGGCTATCATTTAATGAGAGGGATCTCAGAGAGTGTGTTAGACAAGAAAATAGGAGAGAGAAATTTTATTTGGAGATCAAGTCGAGTCTTTATCTTGTATCCAATTTATTATCTTAATGAATAAGTAAATGATTTTCATCATGATTTCTTAGTGTATTGTTTAGATTCTGGTATGGATGTGGTTGTAGTATTTTCTGCAACTACAAGTTTCGGGAATATGACTGATAATACCGTTGCAGAAGTATCACGTAACCTAACTGGTAGCAGCCTTAGTAACAACGGCTTTCATGATCAAAGGAAGTACTATCCATAATTGGTGTCCAAGATCAATGATTCCATAAAGTTGGTCGACAATGAGCACGTGAAAGCCATGAAAAACAACTTTGCAATCTCATGCAACCATATGAAGTTGCAACAGATGTTTAAGGAAGGGACATCAAATGATGATCATTAAACATTTTTAATGTTCAGCAGTTGGTGTAGGTACCCCATATATGAATCAGACTTTGGTTGGGGAAAACTCAGTTGGGCTAGCATTCCTAAGCTACTTTATAAAAGTTCAGGGGATAGGATAGAAGCCCGGGTAAGCTTGAAAGAGGAAAACATGGTTGAATTTGAACATCACCAAGAACTCCTTGCATTGGCTTCTTAAGAGTTAATTTCTTGCGTTCCGACCTTGGTGATCCTTTATGTATGGTTATCTTTGTGTTTGCTTGCGTCTGTTTGTTTGTAGGTTGCTCATGTCTAATTAATTTTCTAATGTTGTTGTATGTTTTTTCTTTCGTTGGATTTTCAATGAAACCGTGGGATCAATAAATATGTGTGTTGGACTTTTTTATTCTTTTTCTTCTTCGTCCAATCTTCTACTTTGAGTGCCTTTTACACTTATAAGTGATGTGACCATATTGTATGCGTGTCTGACTATTTTGTTTATCACGTTGTCTTTAGTCATTGGTAACTGGTATAGTCGTTGCAAATTTTTGACGAGCAGAATTCTATGTGCACACACCAAATAATCCCAATATCTGAAAAGTAGGAATGACACTTTGTAATATTAGTGCTATCTATAAGGAAACGGTGGGTTTCTTAAATTGGGTCAACTTCCATATATAATATGGGTTGCCTAATGGACCATGGTTTCCTAGTATGAATTGGTTTCCTAAACCAAGGAGGCTAATACTTGGGAACCAAGTTTGTGACTCCTATATAAGGAGGTCTAGGCTAAGTGTTTTAGTCATGGAATCCTCAATGTAAATCTCATAGAGATGTGAGGGATTGATCCCACCTATTGAGGTGGTTATGTGAGAGACCTAATGGTGGAAGGAGTACATCATTATGGTGTTTATGGGATACTTATCGATGTTGGAAGATATATCGTTATGGAGTATTCGTATGGAGATGTTGGTAAGATATCTTTTTGAGGAGAAGATAACCTTCGTGGTGCTGGATTAGATTATTGGTGTTGAGCTGAAGGCGTCCATGATAATCTATATCAGGGTGTGCATAGAACATCGTCTCGTTGTGGTAGATAATGTGGTAAACATTATCTCGTATGGGTGAAGATGCTACATTGGATCTTATAGGGTGCTTGTGAGAGTTCTTATGTTCAGTCACGTTGTGGTGAGTCGATGGATTGATTTAGTCAATCCGTGGTGTAATTCTCAGTGGTGATTCTATAATGAATAAATAGGTCGTAGCCGTTTTGTGGATGTAGACAATATTACACACATTATGTATATTGTTGAACCACGTTAAATCCGTGAGTACTTTACTTCTTGTTGCTTTGTTTATGGCTTGCATCCATGTGGTTCTTTTTCTCTTCTTCTTATCCTAGATCGTAGTAAGATTCATGGAGCAATCCGGGAGATCAAGTGTTTCTTGTTAGCTAATATGTTTCCACAACATTAGCACGTAGATGGCTCTGAACCTCAACAATTGGTATCAGAGCATTGTGTTGGATACCAATTTCCCCAACAATTGGTATCAGAGCTATAGGTTGGATAGAAGATTTGAAGAGAGAAGTTTTGGGTTTTCTGGATTTGAAGAAAATTTCGAAGACAACGGATTTGTTTTCATCAAGTATGTGAGGATTTGATGTTACATCTTCCGAAGATGCAGAGTTTGATGTTTTCAATTTAATATGAGATTTGATTTCATCAGTTTTGGGGAAAAAAAAAAAGCAAAGTAAAGCGTACTTCGAAAGGAATGAAATTATATCAGATGATCTGTATTAGATATAGTCAAGAATTGTTGTCTTGATGTTTGTGGTGCTCTACATTGGAGATTTGACATTGATACTTACGGGAGTGTAAACCATATGCATTGCTTCAAGTAAGTTTATTTATTCTCTATACTTCGTACTATTCTTGGAACTGTTTGAAAGACCTGCGTAGATTGGTTTTCAATTAATCGGTGTTTGCTTGGCAAGACACAAGAAGGCAAGAATATTGTAGTTGGCATATAAATATTGATTTGTATGTTTGTGGAAGTAAATACGGAATATAAGCATGTCAAAGTCTCATTATTGTTCCAAACCAAGGAAAAAATAATTTGGTTATCAATCGTCATCAGTTGGATTATGTTGCTGCTTGTCTTTAACATGAAGTTGAAGAATGTGAAGATGAAGTCATACTCGTTATGCCTTAGTTTTTTGTTACAATAAGGATTTGGGGAAATCTCGTAGTAGGTTTCTTTTTGGAAATATTGTCCGTTGGACAGGGTTTGATATGTTCCAGAAGTGAAGAGTTTGATTTTCAGTCTTAATATTTGAAGCATGTGGATACAAATAAGTTGCAGGAAATGGATCATTGGATGAGATGTGATATTGTTTATTGTGGAGCTATGGATTCTTATTATTGTATAAGAAACAGTTTGTCGACGCAGTTTTTTAGGGTTCGTTTATCTGTGTTGAAGTTTGACATTATGTCGGGTTGAACAATGTTTTTTGGAGTTTCTCTCGTACTGTTTCCGATGGAGAATTTAGATAGTTTCTGATCTTTTGATTCTTGTCGATGACGTTCAATCGAGGAGTTATTTTTTTTATACACCATTTGAACTCGATCGGAGCTAGTTGAAATGCAAGACCGTTGAGAGAAACAGGTTGGTATATTTGTGTTGCGGATACGTTCTTATTTTGGTAAAGACCCATTGTGAGGAATTAAAAATGTATCCCTTTGACACTTCAAAAGTTTAAAGAATAAAGATACAATACTACAATGTGTATGGTGGTGTGGCTACGGGAGCTAGCACATACTACTTGGAGAAAACACGGTGCATGAATTCGAGTGGGCTACAATTTTGGCGTATTTTTCCATCAACCTTTTATTATGCATTGGCTATTTTATTTCCCGATGATCAGTGTGAGACTTTCTGTTGGAGAGAGCAACATCATAACAATGATAATATTTGGGGGTTTGCTCATCTTCTATAGTTATTTAAATTGATTTCAATAGTGACAGAGCCTGTAGAGATGAAGGTAGAAATTTCTATTGAGAAATTTTGTTCAGCAGCGATATAGTTTCCGTCAAGTTATAAAAACAACAACGTCTTGAATTTCTTGGAGCTTGAGGAAGTTACCGAAGGTTTCAGATTATGGCTGGGTGTGATTGGGTCTTTGTGAGGACGGACTATCAGATTTCGAACATTGATGTACGTTTGGAGCAAGATTGGTAAATGGATATGCACAAGAGAGAATGTGTGACATTATGTATTGTTACAAGGGTAACAGTAAATTCTTCGACGATGGTCACAGTTCTATCCGAATACGATTGTATTGTGGTTTGACTGTCATGAAGTCAAAACTACATGCTTGCTCAAGAAATTGATAAAAGACTATCTTGACAATTATGTTAAAGCTCGTAAAATAGACATTGTTGTCAAAGCCCGTTGAGATTGCTGAAGTGATGTAGAAGATGATTGGTGTATCAGTTGTTGAAGTCTCTGTGAAGCTGGACACGTGTTTGGTATGTATGCAATGGTTGAAGATATGATTAGTTTTTTTTTAAAGGAGTAAAAATCAATTGGGGAAATATGGTCGTAGAATCATGATCCAATCGGAGATAGGCTTGTAAAGAAAGACTCATAGAGATGAGCTCGAGATTGGAACGCAAGGGAAATGATCTATAGATTGGTTGTATTTGGTGCGCAGTTAGAGTCATGCTCAATATGCTTTGGTACATACAAGATATTTAGTTTCTTGGAAGCTAACATGGAGGCTGGTTTATTATAAACTAACCTGAAGTATCTCGTTAACTCGATTTCGTGGACATGCTCGTGGAAAGGAGCAAGTGTGTGATCAGTTGTTTAAATAAGCAATTGACTCGGCGGGAATTTAGAGACGAAGATGAAGACTATGGTTCTGCTAAGGTAATTCTTAGGCAGACGCATGGAGGCTACTGTGGTAGTTTCATTTGTTTATCGAGTAGTTATGGATGTCAGCCCTAACAGATGTGGTGCGCAACTTGGAGTTAGTGGCTCAGAATAGTGGAACATTAACTTAGGTGGAGCAAGGTAGGACAAGATGGAGCTGCGCTCATGGTGGAGCAAGTTCAAGAGGTACTGAAGGCTCAAAGGCGCATAATGACTGTAACTAAGTTCGATTGGTAGCATATGGACAACGATCGTGTATGGTATGATTGAGTTGGCATGCAATACACCTAGAATGGTGCCAATCAATATGGAGTTGTGAACATAAAGGAGTAAGGTGTTTCTCAAGATGTTGCATAACGGATGATCATATGATGATAGTTGTTGAGATGGTCTGATTTTTCACCGTGGTGGAGATTTTGTACAATCACCGGTAGGTTGGATTGTTAAGTCTGAGTTGGTGACGTTAAAGTTTGGTTTGCTCTCTTCTGGTGGAGGTTCAATGGAACAATTTGGATGAACTACATTTCGGTTTGATTCCTATTGAGGATATGTAGGCAAACAGTGATGGTGTAGTCGATGTTTAGAAGATAGAGGGATAAAAGTTGATCTTCTCATGCATGAATGCATGATCCGAGGTGGATAATTGTAAGGAAACGGTGGGTTTCCTAAATTCGGTCAACTTCCATATATCATATGGGTTGCCTAATGGATCATGGTTTCCTAGTATGAGTTGGTTTCCTAAACCAAGGAGGCTAGTACTTGGGAACCAAGTTTGTGACTCCTATATAAGGAGGTCTAGGCTAAGTGTTTTAGTCATGGAATCCTCAATGTAAATCTCATAGAGATGTGAGGGATTCATCCCACCTATTGAGGTGGTTATATGAGAGACCTAATGGTGGAAGGAGTACATCATTATGGTGTTTATGGGATACTTATCGATGTTGGTAAGACATCTTGTTAAGGAGAAGATCATCTTGGTTGTGCTGGATTAGATTATTGGTGTTGAGTTGAAGGCATCCATGATAATCTATATCAGGGTGTGCAGAGAAGATCGTCTCGTTGTGGTAGATAATGTGGTAAACATTATCCCGTATGGGTGAAGATGCTACTTTGGATCTTATAGAGTGCTTGTGAGAGTTCTTATGTTCGGCCACGTTGTGGTGAGTCGATGGATTGATTTAGTCAATCAGTTGTGTAATTCTCAGTGGTAATTCTGTAATAAATAAAAAGATCGTAGCTGTTTGGTGGATGTAGACAATATCACACACGTTATGTATATTTTTGAACCACGTTAAATCCATGAGTACTTTTCTTCTTGTTGCTTTATTTATGGCTTGCATATATGTGGTTCTCTTTCTCTTCTTCTTATCCTAGATCATAGTAAGGTTCATGGAGAAATCCGAGAGATCAAGTGTTCTTGTTAGCTAATATGTTTCCGCAAGATTAGCACGTAGATGGCTCTGAACCCCAATAATTGGTATCAGAGCATTGTGTTGGATACCAATTGCCCCAACAATTGGTATCAGAGCTATATGTTGGATAAAAGATTTGAAGAGAGAAGTTTTGGGTTTTCTGGATTGGAAGAAAATTTCGAAGACAACGGATTTGTTTTCATCAAGTATGTGAGGATTTGATGTTACAGCTTCCGAAGATGCAGAGTTTGATGTTTTCAAGTTAATATGAGATTTGATTTCATCAGTTTTGGGGAAAAAAGATACAAAGTTTGATGTTTTCAAGTTAATATAAGATGATCTGCATTCGATATGGTCAAGAATTGTTGTCTTGATGTTTGTGGTGCTCTACATTGGAGATTTGACATTGATACTTATTGGAGCTTAAACCCTATGCATTGCTTCAAGTAAGTTTATTTATTCTCTATACTTCGTACTATTCTTGGAACCGTTTGAAAGACCTGCGTAGATTGGTTTTCAATTAATCGGTGTTTGCTTGACAAGACACAAGAAGGCAAGAATATTGTAGTTGGGATACAAATATTTATTTGTATGTTTGTGGAAGTAAAGATGGAATATAAGCATGTCAAAGTCTCATTATTGTTCCAAACCAAGGAAAAAATAATTTGGTTATCAATCGTCATCAGTTGGATTATGTTGCTGCTTGTCTTTAACCTGAAGTTGAAGAATGTGAAGATGAAGTCATACTCGCTCTGCCTTAGTTGTTTGTTACAATAAGGATTTGGGGAAATCTCGTAGTAGGTTTCGTTTTGGAAATATTTTCCGTTGGACAGGGTTTGATATGTTCCATAAGTGAAGAGTTTGATTTTCAGTCTTAGTATTTGAAGCATGTGGCTACAAATAAGTTGCAGGACATGGATCATTGGATGAGATGTGATATTGTTTGTGGTGGAGCTATGGATTCTTATTATTGTATAAGAAACAGTTTGTCGACACAGTTTGTTGGGGTTCGTTTATCTGTGTTGAAGTTTGACATTATGTCGGGTTGAACAATGTTTTTTGGAGTTTCTCTCGTATTGTTTCCGATGGAGAAGCTAGATAGTTTGTAATCTTTTGATTCTTGTCGATGACGTTCAATCGAAGAGTTGTTTTTTTATACACCATTTGAAGTCGATCGGAGCTAGTTGAAGTGCAAGACCGTTGTGAGAAACAGGTTGGTCTATTTGTGTTGCAGATACGTTCTTATTTTGGTAAAGACCCACTGTGAGTAATTAAAAAGGTATCGCTTGGACACTTCAAGAGTTTCAAGAATAAATATACAATACTACAATGTGTATGGTGGTAGTATAAAGGGAAATTTACAGAAATAGGCCTGTTTTTTTTATGGTTTGCAAAACTATGCCTGTTTTTTTATTTATTGCAAAGCTTGGCAAGTTTTGACCAAAATTGATGGATGGAAAGTTAGTTGTAGTTATCTTCCAGCTGTCCATATATTCTTAGATAAAAGGACGTTTTAGTCCTTCAAATCTTCACCAACGACACAAATTTCATAATAAAGAGAACGGTTAAGATGTCCCATATAGAGTACACGTGTAGGAGATCTAGCCACATAAAATCAAATGCCAGTATTGGTCATACTCCAACAGTCAATTAGTGAACAACTCTAAAAATGATTAAGAAAAATCCAGGATTGGTTCAGACGCTTGCTTGCTTTGTTGCCGTAGCTCGTGAATTGCAGGTGGAATAGATGTAACAGCAGCCAATGAAGAAGGTCATGTTGTGCTGCTATTGGTATATTGATGGTTTTAGGGGGACCTGAACTGCAGATGAAGTTTGTGAAATGTGGATGAAGTTGCGACTGGTGGTGGTGTATGCAGGTGGATGCTGGTAATATTGTGGAACATCAGGTGTTATATGCTGGTGGAGATGCAAATGGGTGTATGAAGATGGGTTTTGGAGATGGTGGATGGTGATGGATGGAAGTTGTTCAGCGATCTTTCTAGGTCTTCCTTTTATAACCTCAGTTTCTCAACTTCTTAATTAACACGAAACCAAGTTTCCTAATCCTAGCTGAACACAAAAACTGAACTGAATCCCAGCCATCCATCAACCTGTACCAACGGCTTTCACTCGTGTTCTTAGCTGTTATATCGGCAGAAAACAGACCCTACGTTCTTCATCTCATTACCCAATTTCATAACTTCGAAATACATGTTCTAGTCCTTGGAACAAGCCAGCTAACCCATGGCTAGAGCAGTGGCAAAGAGAAGAGACGTGACCCGACTACTTCAAGATCTGAACTGTCGTTCAGGCTTTCTGTCGTTCAGGCTTTCTGTTGAACACCTTGTGTGTGTGAAACTGGGAACTCAGAGATGACCATTTTGCTGTTGTATGAGATCCCCTTTAACCTGCAATCGAACTGGAGATAAACACATTCTCGTATACCTTCTCAAATACACATACATTCACTAATCATCGTTCATCCCTCAAATCAATGGTGGTAGCTCAAGTTCTTCCCTGTACGGTATCCAACATCTTTTTGGTTCCAAATTTGCTTTTGATGTGAAATTTCTCTGGTACGAGAAACCTGTAGTCTACATTTCAAGAAATTACAACAGAGTCAGAGATAATGTACTCTGAACATGAAAAATAAACAAATAACGAAGACCATTTCCTTGTGGCATTTCAACAAACAACTCATGGGTTCTGGAAATAAGTACTCAAAATTCAGATTTTGTTATGCTTTTGTATAAACATATAAGTAAAGATTTCAGATATCAGTTTCATCACCTGATTTCAGATCTCAGTTCCTTTCCTCTAGCTCAAGAATTTGTCAACGAGCCATACAATTTCAGACCACATCAAACCCCTGAGCTCCCAAAATTTGTTGATGTACTGTTGAGAGAAATTGAAATAGTTGGGTTGAACCCCAACCACAAAAACACCATATATCGAACTCAAACTATCTCAAAACTATGTTCCTGGTGGTGCTAACATCCATGGTTAAATCTCTTCTAAACATCCACCATTAATATTAATTAGGTTTGATTAGAGAAAAACCCCTAAATTATCTCTTGATTTTAGCAGAAGAAAAAATTGATTTAGAAGAACCAGAGAGAACTAGAGAGAAAAAGAAAGAACAAAATGAGAATAGGATGGACGAGATTCACTAAAGCAATGACGCACGTATAAAAAAGTTATTTTGGTAATCTCAACAAGTTCACAAAATCTCCCTGCATGAGTAATTGACGATAAATTGACGAGTCAACGCGATAAATTGACCGAGATAACAAAAGTGGATGGAATCCGTTTAACTTGCCTAGTTTTGCAATAAATAAAAAAACAGGCCCAGAAACGAAAATGAGGATCCAAAACAGGCCTATTTCTACGTATAATCCTAGTATAAAAAATTTCGGTTCATATAAAGAGTAATAGCTAGAAGCAGATAGATATAATCATCAATTTCTTTCTCTTTGCCGGCACCACCACCCGTAGACAAGTACTTAAAACGTGGTGAAAATAAATGAACGAAACATACAACTAACAAGGGCCAGATATGTATGGAGGGATTATGACTGTCCCTCCCTCTAAACATTCTAACATAACCTTGCAATAATAGCTCAAACTTGGAGGACCCGGGAAAATTATATTGCATTGTAAGTTAAATTCATGCAGCCTGCAGATATTAAATTTCATTGCTCCATAAGTTTTGTATCAGAATGTTTATCTGAAAATAGGTCATTTGTCCAAATATTTTTAAAACATGGTTCTAATGGACGAATAAAAATTAGTACGGGTGAAATGAACACCAAAAAAATAGCAAGAATGAAACTGGATTCATCCTGGCTTAAACTTAAAAAATAGCGATGATAAAACTTGATACATCATGATGTAAATCAAAAATAAGAAAAAATATTTGAAAATGAGTAGGATGAAACTGTTTACATCATGAATATTTTTACATTCTCGTCCATTTAAACAGTATCAAATTTTACATGTCTTTTTCACCCAGGAATTGTTGTTATTGGGTTAATTGACCAATTTTGTGAATGCTTATTCTTTTAAATTTACAATCTGAATAACTCTTAAATCCATACAGAGAAGACCATGGAAGGAAAATCCAAGAAACTTAGTGTGTTTGATTTATCAAAAGCTGACACTGGTTTATTGCAAAGCAAAGAGATTTATCAGGTAGTCTACTAGTTAATCAGATCAATTTCTCATGTATTCATGGCTTAGTTGATCCAGATAACCATCGGTTTGGTTTTTGTTACTAGTACTTTCCGAATGGATTATAGAATCTTGTCGTATGGGTACTTAAGAGGCATCATTTGGCTAATTCTATGTAATTTTATTTGGTAGAATCTCTCAGTCCATCGGCTAGTTAATTTTTTCTTCTTTTGTAAGTTATACATGTAAAATTTGCCATTTCATTTTTATAGTGTATCTTGGAGACAAATGTTTACCCTAATGAGGCTGAGGTTCTAAATGAGCTAAGAAAATTCACTCCTACCCAACGTAGGTAAGTGTTTTTTCTTTTTTTGAAGTTAAAGTTAAACTTTATGTGTTTAAAGTTACCATGAAACCTTCTAGATATTCACTACTATTGTCTACTGCGTTTTGTTATTTTGATCTAACAATCTTCAATGAATTTTTTTATTACCCCGCAGGAGTTTCATGCTTTGTTCAGCAGATGTAAGTCCAATAATTCTTTTGGACTATGGAATGCAAATGTGTCTTCCTATGAGTTAATATTTTCTAAAATAATTTGCTATTATTGCTTCCTCACCCAAGTAAGGAAGCTCAAAACCACCAGAAAAAGACCAAACACATTACAAACACTCCAGCCCAAGCAAGAATCCAAAGAAACAAAAAAACATACAGCAACATTAGAAAGTTACAAACTTAACGATACATAAAGGATCATAAAGGTCGAAATGCGAAAATGAACCCTTAAGAAACCAATGCAAGGAGTTCTTCGTGACGTTCAAATTCAACCATGTCTTCCTCTTTCAAGCTTACCCAGGCTTCTATCCCATCCCCTGAACTTGTATCAATAAACATAACACAGTTTTTATAAAGTAGTTTAGATATGCTAGCCCAATTGGGTTTTCCCCAACCAAAGTCTGCTTCATATATGGGGAACCTACACCAACTGCTGAACATTAAAAACGTCTTATTATCATCGTTAAATGCCTCTTCCTTCAACATCTGATGCATCTTCATATGGTTACATGAGATTGCAAAGTTGCTTTTCATGGCTTTCACGTGCTCATTGTCGATCGACTTTATGGAATCCTTGATCTTGGACACCAACTCTGGATAGTTTTGTCTTTGATCATGAAAACCGTTGCTATTAAGATTGCTACCTGTTAGGTTACGTGATACTTCTGCAAAAGTACCCTCAGTCATATTCCCGAAACTATTGTCTGGCAATGGTGGAATCATCCTAGTCCTCAAATTTATTGCAAATGATGCTACGTACTGCACCTGATTTGGATCAGAAACAACATTTACAGAACTGACGGCATCGTCTATCTGTTTTGCTTTGGACTGAAGATCCACATCCATGAAACACATCCATATAAAGGATGTTAACGCTTCAAATCGTGTCGGCAGCTGCTGCATGTTATGTTCTTGCTTATCGATCTGTTTATCTGATCCGTTGTTGGCGTTTACGTTGATGCACTTTTTCTTAAGTTTAGCTATACTTGAATCCTTGAACACAAATCTTTTGGTAAGTATATCAATTCTATCTGGTACGATTTGGACTTCTGCAGGTTCTTTTTCTTCTTGATCACTGAAACTTGCTGGTGGGAAGATGGATGAAATTATGTAACAAGGCTTATCAACCGCTGCAACACGAGCTGTTTCTGTCCAATCCTTCACAAAACTAGCGAACGAAGACGCATCAACTATCTTGTGTGAGTAGGCGAGACAGATAACCATTCCACCACAACCGAAGACATTGACTTGGATTTTTAAGAGAGCTTTGGAGTTCGAATGCAATCCCGCTCGCCTAAACGACCCAGTCCCTCCGTAAGGCTCATGAGGTAGGAATGGTTCCATAACCTCAATATCGGAACTGGCGAGTTGCATAACTTGAGAGACTTCTTTACCTACCACTCTGGCCTCGATATAGTCCACACCCTCGTCATTACACTCAACAGATTTCTCATCTTTTATTCTTCCAGCCAATGGATAGTATCTGGTTAATGTCTCAGCTAAGGATTGCTTGAGAACATCACAGCGACGACGAGATGATGCTGAGATGATCATGTTCCTACCGTGCTCACCATCGCCAAGGCTGCTGCCATTACTCTCCAAGTTTGGATAGTAAAGGAGGTGATCAACATACAATGGAGGAAAAATCTGATCTAAATTGGATAAACTGTGAGTTTTGACGTTATCGGGAGTCGGAGATGAGGGTTTAATGGACTCTTTTGATAGTACTTCAATCTTCATGGTATCATTCATGTTGTGTAAATTATTTTGCACTAAGAGAAACCTAAATTTGACGGTGAAGAGAAGATGATGGTGAAAATGTAGTGTTTTCGGGATATATTGTACTAGTTGAACATCGCAAATAACTGAGCGGACCACATTTGGTTAGCTAAAAATTGGAAACCACTTAACACAGTACACTTGATTCTACGGCACCTCATTTCAATACCTTGGCATGGCATTGTATCCAGAAGAGGTCCATGCATATTAATATTGGTGGTTGAAGAGGGTGACAAACAATAATATGTATGGACCTCTTCAACCACCACCAATACTAGCTACAGTTAAACTCAAGGACTATATATAAGCGGCCTGAATCAATCCACATTCCCTTAAAAGTGGGCGGCAGAATATGTATGGTTCTGAGAAGAACGGTAAAATGGAACGATCCTAATTAAGAATTAGAGCAAACAACTTGTTTTTTTTTTTTTTGATTTTCTGATAGACTAGTTATATGAATCCTGAATAGATAAAATGCAACAATATATGATCGAGAGTACAATTGTTTTCTTTGTTCACTCAACCACACGCATTAAACTCAGTTGGTCCTGAATGATATCGATCGTTATCTAATACCCATCTTGCTTTCATTGATATAGCTAGGTTACTTCACAATGTTCACATATGTGGATGAACCCAATCAATTGTAGTTTGAAAGCAGAAGCACATCTGATTCAAGATAGGGTGGGGTGGCAACCTCGAAAACCTTGCAGAGCCCAAAAGGAAAGAACAGGGAGTGAACCAAGAAAGGAAAGGAATTGAGGAAGGTCAAAGGTCGTGGGTTTCTATCCATCCACCGCAACTTTCACGTACTATAAACCCTAAACGTAATAATGCCACAGAAGACTTAATAAACTTATGAATAAGATCTCGCATCTAAATTTGATTAGACAGATAGACAGGCAGACAGCCAGTCACATCACATATGAATGAACCCACTTGTAGCTTTCCTTGCGTAAAAGCAGAAAATTGGACTGCGAAACACACATTCAATGCTCCCCATTTATCCCACATTTTGTTGTTCAATATTGTGTGTACTTATTGGCCATTGAAAAAAAAGATGTACAAGAAGTAACGTCTACATATACCAAAGAAGGAACAGAATTCATTTAAGATCATGATTTATGGGCTACTGAGTGATTTAATCACGAGGACTTTTAAGTACAATGGCGGAGAAAAACTAGTTGTAGAGTGCGATGGTCTCCATCACTTGCGTAGAATTGCCGAAAAACTAGAAAAACCAGTCTGGGGTCAGTTCCATAAAGATTATTATTGGTATTATATGAAGATGAAGATGGGACAGTGCCATTGCCACTTTAAAGTAATGACTTCCAAACTTTGTCTTGCTCCTTTGAAACAATTATAACTTTAATATATAATTACGTAAATGGCTTAAACAATTACCTAATGATTCTCTTAAAGAAAGCAGAAAGCCTAATGCTTCTCTTAAAGAAAGCAGAAAGCCTTTAATTAAGTAGGGAACTAGGAATGTGTTCCGAAAGAACAAAAACTAGGTTTTGAAACCTACACGGCTACACCATACTTCACAAATCTCACAGTCACATATATAATATAGCTCATAATGATTTTACAGAAGATGCACGTGACGTATTTTAAAAGGGAAAATTGGGAAAATGGCCCAATATGGGGTGCAATGTTGGAAATCTGCCCCAACATTTAAAAGTTCGGAAAAATGCCCCATTCCGTCAAAAACTCAGTTAAGTCACATGTGTGAGCCCACACACGCGAATAAAAAGACAAATACGTCCTTCAAAATTCACGGTTAAGGGTTCAAAATCCAGGATTGAGGGTTTAGGGTTCATGTTTAAGGTTCTGGTGGTGGAAGCGGCGGTATTAATGGTAGTTATGGTGGTGATGGTGGCTTTATGCATGTGACTTAACTGGGTTGGATGTCAAAGTTAACGAAATGGGGCATTTTTCCAACTATTTTTAACGTTGGGACAGATTTCCAACATTGCATCTCATATTGAGGCATTTTTCCAATTTTCCCATTTTAAAATGCGCTCAACAACAATCAATGGTCACCTGGCTCAGTCTAAAATTGAGTCTGGTGTGGGGGTAAATATTTCATTGGGGTAAATATATATCAAAGTTGCACCCACTGTGGTTATTGTAAAAACTCATAACTAAAACTGATTATAGCTTGGTTTTTTCGGATTCATGATTCTGAATGCTTAAACTAAATTCCAATAAGGAGAGTAAGAAAGAACCAAGTTCTGAGTCAGTCGAGTCTGTATAGGCTATACCGATGTGAGTATTCATGGGACGTTTGCATTTATATAACTACATTACAAAATGGATCAACGTTGCATAATTATTTTTAATACGAAATTACAGACGAAATAAAAATACAGGAACAGATAGAGGAAATAAAAACACAGTAAAAAAAAAACACGAAAAATATGAATTCCCAGCATATACAATTTAAAAAGGACAATACAATTGAGCTTTAAGATGCTCAAAACCATACCTCTAAACACACAAAAAGAACAAACCAAGCAACAAAGACTTGTAATTTTTTTCTTACCTCTATATATCAATTAATTCTTCGAAGATCTTCATTGCAGAAGCAGGCAAACCTAGAAACAAACTTATATCTCTCTGTTCCTTTCCATGAGGTAAGAACAAAACCATGTTTTTTGCCACATGCAAGGGGCCTGAGTAAATAGGTCCTCCCCAACCAAAGTCTGCACTGTGGAAAGCTAGCCTAGACCAAGCATTTAAGATAATGGTATATGTTAACGGTTTCCTTTCATGATGTTCTTCAAAATAATCTATGCTTGATCTGATGTAATCATCTGTAACCATCTTAATTTTTTCTTGAATTTTCTGTACTGTTGATGACAATGGGTTGTCTAGTATCTCCCTCGCGCTGGACTGGCAACTCATTAACATGGCTGCATTACCAAAGAATCCTTTTGGTAGTGGTGGGTCTAATTTAGACCGTCCGTCAACCGTAAAGAGTACCCTTACTTGTTGATCGGGATGAAGTCTTAGTGATCTAGTTTGAGCTCTCCACATGAAAGCAGTGAGTGTTTCGAAAGTAGTACATCTTTTCAAAACCTCGTCTTCCATGGCTACTTTCTTCAGTTGTTCTAGCTTCTCCGTGCGAAAGATGAAGGATTTTTTGACATGCATTTCTTCTTCCAAGAGAGCCATGGTATCTGACATGTCGATTATCTGTTCAAATGCATGGGCGAATTTTACATTAGGTGGGACTCGTGCTTTCAGCAAGGTTCGATCTAGGAACGGTGGGTTTGAGATTGGCAACCCTCTTGTGACTTCACCCCATGAATTCAAAAACTCCATTGCACAAATTCCATCAACAATTGTGTGATCCACGCTAAATCCCAAACAAAATCCTCCGCATTTGAATTTGGTCACCTTCGATAATATATAAATCAAACAAAGTAAAGAATAGAAGTTCCATATATAAATATATAGTAGAGAGATATAGAATTCATATACCTAATATGCAGTACTAACCTGAGCTACAAGTAGAGGAGGGTTTTGTAGACCATTAATATCATAAACAAGTTTCTCGGGACCAACAGAATCAGGTTTCATCAAGTCATTGATGTCTTCTAATGTACAATCAGCCTTAGCCTCCACAAAGAGAGCACCTTCACCTGTGCAGTTGATAATAAACCTGTTTTTCTCATTCTTTGCTACACGTCCGGCAAGAGGATAGTAGTAAACAAGAACTTTTGCTAAGCCCTCTCTGATAGCTTTAGCAGCATCTAGTTGACTATTAAAAGTGTTGTTAAAACAATATATAGTATGAATCATAAACGGACCACCGTCGAGGTTAGACAAGAAATATTCACCCTCAGGTGTCTTCTCTGCTGGAAAAACCCAACTTGGCTCTCCTTCAATCATGACATTAAGATTTACAATAAGCCCATTACCGGAGGTTGTCAAGTTGCTAGTCTCTTCCATTACAAAAACAATGAAATGTTGTTATATGAATAATTAAGTTCACCAGATGAAATGTAAGTTGTTAACGAGGATTAAAAGATGGAGATATTAGTGTTTTACTCGCAGTTCTCTTCTCTTCATTCGTTCACTAAACCTAACGAGGTTCAACTTAAGCAAACTTTATTATGTTAACGTGTTCACATAATAGAGTAAACAACACCTTAACGTGGGAAAAGTAAACAACATCAAAATAATTAAATTTTGGGACCAACCAGTTCATTTTTTTATTTTTTTTTGGACGTCAGGACCAGCGATTTTTAAACCTACTACCCACTGTGTAACAATTAATTAAACTCTGATGAGAACATTGAGAAGCGCGACAGCAATACTACTGTATACTTTGCATTTCCATAAAGCAAGTTGATCCTATTCGCACTATACTGCAGGACTGTCAATATCGAATACAAGTATTCACAAGATGTTCTTATTATATCTCCATGCGTTTAGATTCCGCAACCAGTGAGATTAATTACAACATTGACAGAAAAAAAAACAGCATAATGTCTTGTAAATTTTTAATTTGCTGCCTCTCACCTGCAGTATAGTGCAAATAGGAATTAAAAAGCGGGATCTAAAATCACCGACACAAAGTATTTAGAGTTCTAATTTAATTTAAATGTTATTGGCATTTCCGGTCCCTCTCTAATGGCTGTGTGTCTGTTCTTTTTTTGTGCCTCCTTGGCACCTGATAATCAACTTTAACTTTTCTCAACAAAAAAAAAAAAAAAAACTATCAACTGAAGATTGGAATGTAGCAAGCACCACAGATAGTACTACAATGACGTAATATCTCTCTGTCCAGTAAACAATTAAAGGTTTATAATAGTTAGAGCTGCACAAGACCCGGTCCAGACCCGGTGACCCGCTCCAAACCCATAATTCCCGGACCTGTACCGACCCAGACCCGGAGTAGCCAGTACAGGTACCGGTTCTGAATGTTGATACCCGGAACAGACCGGTACAGGTATTGGTTCTGGCCTATTCCCGATCTGTACCGGACCGAAATACCCGGTAAATTAGAGCCATTGATATTTTTTAGGATATTACATCCTAGCCATCCCTTGTAGGTTTAGTCTCATCTTCAAACATAGGGTATATCATTTTATTTTTTTCGTTTTTCCCGATCTGAACTCCTCCTTCACTGAAGAGTCTGAAGAAGAGAACAAGAACAAGTGAACAACATGCACCATAGATCGTGAAATTTCTTTGTTCATACGTATCAATTTTCACCCCCCACAGATTCAAGGTTAGTCCTGGACTCCTGGCTTGAATCTCAATTTTTTTTCTCTTTTTTTTTCTCAATTTAGAAATTTGCTTTCCTTGTTTTTCTTCTGAATCTTCTTGGGTTCTTGTTTACTGATTCTTCTACAAAGTAAACAAAGATTCTTAATAAGCTTAACGAATAAGGTGACGCACTGACGCAGTGACGCTGATGCTGTTGTTTGAGTTCTGAAAGAAGTAGAAAAGGGTAAGATTATTTAGGTTTCTGAATTGATTGATTTCTTTCCTTGAAGTTGATTTGTGCTGATAGATTAAAGATGAGTCTTCTGTAAATTTTTAGTTAGAGTTTTGCATGAGGTTTAATTTTTGAGTTTGTAGAAAGTTAGGGTTTTCCCCTGTTTTTCCCAAAAACCCAAAAATTAGGGTTCGTATGAATAAGGGTGACTGTTTTGGAATCCACAGATGAAGAAGATGAATTGGTTAGGATTGAATTTGGGTTGATAGTTTAAGGTTCTGCATAGGAGAATTAGAAACTAGGGTTTTAGGTTGTATTTAAGAATTAATTGGATTGTTTTGGGAGGAAGATGAATTGGGTGTTGCTGTTGGTGTTCTTATGTAGAAATAGATCTAGTATTGGTAAATACAATTGATAAAGTTGTTCTGTTGATATGGATTTGGGTGGTGAATGATTTGGATTCAGTTGAAGGGGTTTGTATGAATTAGTCTTTGTAATTAGGTTTGGATAGAACTTAGGTTTGGATTGAACATATTAGCAAATATTACCATTCAAAATCAAAATATAGAATCATGAGAAATCAGTGTGTAGAACCTAATGTTTGTTTGGCGTTTGATCACTGACAGTAGACTTAATGTTGTAATGTTTCTCATATAGTTTCTTGTAAGATGCTTTGATTGAAAACCTTTCTCGTTTCTCTATCTTGTTGTCTTGTTAATTACCTGCACTGAATCACTGATATGTTGCAGCCTTGTAGGCCTTTGAGGTGCTAAATGGGGAAGCGCAAAGCACCAGATGATTCCAATGATGCTGATGGCATTGCTCCTGTTAGTGTAAGACCATAATAATCTTTTTTTTTTCTTTTTTTCTTTCACTTTTGTCGAGAACATCAACTGGTGGCATTAATTTGTAGATGAGTTGGTGAAATCATGTCGTATTTTTGATGTAAACAGTAATGTGATGTATTAAAATACCAAAAACACATGTGCATGGGTGTACTGTACAATATCCATATTCTTTTAGGGTCCACTTTGCTACATTATTATCATTGCAGAAATGTCAAAGATTATTCTTTTTGGGTCCACTGTGCTATGCGTGAATGCAGTATCATACGGCACAATGAAACATTGAGCATTAGAATTTCTCACACAAGAGAACTAAGGGTCATAATGCTTCCTAATCCCAGTGTTTCTTAACTGAATTGCTTACAATTATTGTTGACCAATGTCTGCTCCCTGAGTCATTGCAGAAATGTTTATTTTCTTGTTTTACTTTTTTGTTCCATGTTGCAGCCATATGGGATTCTCTGCTAAAAGAAGCTTGATGTAAACTCCGTGTCAGTGACTCAGTGCAGCCAGTGCCAATTGTTCGAGAAGTCCCCCATCCTTTGCAAGGATTTCTTTTCATTTCTTGTCGCAGACTTATGGAAATGTTGTTTTTAGTACTATGTTTTAATGTTGAACTTTGAACTTAAAGTGTGATACACTTATTATTCTGTGATGTTTTAAACCTTTGTTATTTTGAACTTTGTAATGTTGAACTTAGTCTTAGACTCTTAGTCTTAGGTTGTTACTTTACTGTGTGTGTTAAAATTCAGGTAAAAAACCGGTACCGGAGTGGAACCGGACCGGTCTTACCGGGACAGGTACAAGTCCAGGTCCAGGTACAGGTACAGGTCCTCAAATTGAAGAACCGGTCAACTCCGTGTACAGGTACCGGTTCCCACAAAAACCCGGTCCGAACCGGCCCATGTGCAGCTCTAATAATAGTCATGCATCTCATCAGAAAATTAAATTATCTACAGTGGGTATGGGTACGTAGGGTGGTTTTTATTATCAATTTAAAATCTGACATGTGAGCCGTCGGCTTATATTAAATTTATTTTTTTATGGGGGAGTTCCCATCAAAGTAACTTATTGTTGGGCGTCTCATTTGCCTTCTACTGCAAAGGCCTCACGTTAATGTGATAGAGTTTAGAAAAAGAAAAATGGTGTGGTTTAAAGATAGTTGGTCCCAGAGTTTGCTTAAAAATTAAGTGAATGCTTGGTCTAGGCTAGCATTCCAGATGATTACATCAGATCAGTCATAGATTATTTTGAAGAACAACATGAAAGGAAATCATTAACATATACCATTATCTTAAATGCTTGGTCTAGGCTAGCATTCCACACTGCAGACTTTGGTTGGGGAGGACCTATTTACTCAGGCCCCTTGCATATGGAAAAAAACATGGTTTTGTTCTCGCATCACGGAAAGGAACGGAGAGATATAAGTTTGTTTCATGGTTTGCCTGCTTCTGCAATAAAGATCTTCGAAGAACTAATTGATATATCTGGAGGTAAGAAAAAGTTTACAAGTCTTTGTTGCTTGAATGTTACTTTTTGAGTGTTTAGACGTGTTGTTTTGAGCATCTCAAAGCTCGATATATAGTAAGGTCGTTTGCAAGTTCTGCATATGTCGGAAATTCAGTATGTCATTTTTAAGTCTGCATACTGTTTTTCGTCTTTGAGCAGTGCTGTCCCGCGCAACAGGCGGCTTAATAAGCAAGCAGCTTGCTGTCCGTTGGATCATCATCTCTACCGTTAAATTATACTATTTGTTTTTATCTTTTTAGTGTAACTACAGCTGGAAAGCTATGATATTTAAATTAGGTCCTTTTGTTTATTTTCATTTCTTCGCATGTCCTTTAATTTAATCATTATACTTATAGTGAATCAAAACTAAGAAAATGACTTTTCTGATCGGAAACCTTTTCCTCACCGTCGATTTCTTTGAGGCTTCTGTAGTGTCACCTGATGATGATTTAGGTTTCACTTCATCTTCTTTTCGAATTTGTTTTTCGAACTGAATCGGGAGAAGCAAAAGGATGAAATAATAGATGGGGATGTGATGATATCATTGTATAACCAGTTAAATCAGATTGGATAATTGCTCCTCATCCATGGCAGCGTTCCTAAAAGGAATTATAGGGTTCTACTGAAATCGGCTTCTAATCATTAAGACGACCATTGATCTTGAGTTTATCATTCTGAGATTCCATGAAAGAAAAAACTTTTCTACTCAAAAAAGAAAATCATTATTGTTAGTCTCTCTTTCTTTTTTTAATATTTTTTTTCAATTTATCTGATCTTTTATTAGCAGGGCTGAGTTGGGGTCCTGAAATAGTAATCGGGGACCCTAGTTACATGATAAAAAAAAATGTCATGAAATAGTAATTGGAAGTTATTACTTATCCCATATTTTTAAAAATGACTAAACTATCCCTGGATTATTAGTGTTAATTGAGCGCTGATTAGTTGTTAATTATTTTGGGTAGATTAAAATTAGATTTAGGGATAAAAATTTGATAAAAGAAAATTTGTGTTTTTGTGTTGTGGAAAAGAAGAAGTTGAGTTTTGGGGGAAAACTTAGGGTCATTTGAAATGAGTGATTCTAGTGGAGGAAATGATGTTGGTGAAGCTTCAAACAACAACAATGATTGCGTTGATGGCAAGATTGTCTCAACTAATCATATGGATTGGATGTTTGATGAGGAGATGTTGATAGAGGAACCTATGAACAATGGTGCAAACGAAGATCTTATTGCTCAAAATAAAGGAACCAACACTCAAAATGAGGAATCCCAAGCTCTAAACAATCAGGTAAACTTCCTACACTCTTCAAATCGCATGAATGGTGCTCCAAGTGGTCGATTCATGGTCACTATCCAACAACTCAGTGTGAGGGTCGTTAGGTCGTGAGTATAATTAACTAACGACCCTGTAGAGTCGTCAATGAATTGGCACCAAAATAAACGATTCCATTGTTCAGTTATGAAAAATCGTCAATGAGGTTCCTAAAAGATGACGACTCCAATTTTTAGGTCATATAGAGTCGTTAACTCTATATATTTAGAACCGAACGACTAAAAAATCTTTTACTCTCTGTAGCTATCACTCTAAGGGTCGTCAGTTAAGCATTACTATATACGGATGACCCTTTCATGTTAAATGAGAGTCGTTTTTTTATACATCTCTAATATTGACGACTCAAACTGTTTTTTTTATTAGAGAAGGATAAAATAGGTATTTCACCCTCATTTTTTGAAGCCACATATATTTTTGGGTGTGGGTCTAAAATGTGTCATGGCCCCTAATTATTTTCTATGACCCCCAATTCAGCCTTGTTTATTAGTTGCATATAAAGAAATGTTGTCTCCAATACAACATTGGAAGGAATTTTTGCGCCGTTATCTCCAATAGATTCTCTTAGTTGATAACGAGGTGCAACTTGTTTCATTGAGAACACCTATTTTATCTGCTAGCAATTCAACAATTTGGAAAAAACTTATCATTCTTTGTCTCAATTCAATATGTTTGATTGTATTTTCTTTAAAAATATGAATGCTTTCAACTTTTTTCTTTTTGAAAATGAACAGAAAGAAGAAGTATGTGTTCAAGAACTTGAAGAGTTACAATGGTAAAAGAGTAGCAGAAGAAGAAGACAGTGTGTGGTACGAAACAAGAGATAAAAATTAATTAAAGGACATAAATTAAACGAAAATAAATAAAAATGACCTACTTTTATTACCTTGCATGATTGGGACATACCTATATTAATTGGAATATACTCAATTTTAAGTGGACTCTTTTTAAGGGTTAGGGGGGAGTTCTAATGGGTGAAGTTACAATGCTACCTTTTTCCTTTATAATTCTACGACGGAAGAGAACTCATATGAAAGAAGCTAATAGAAACCCAATAAATACAACCCTGGATTTGCAAAATTATCTCAACAAAAAGAGAACAAAAAAACGGTTGAAAAAGAAGAATTCATAGCCGCTGAAAAAGGAGAAATGGTGCGATTAAGAAAGTAAGGGCCTACTTAAACTAACTCCAGTACTTCAGTTTCATGTTTGCATGTGAAATTAGATCAGAAAAATCAAAATTCTGAATTTGCAGTTATTTAGCCGGCAAGGTGTTTGTTTCACGACTTTGCCGACCTTTCATAGCTAGGTTTAGTCGGCAAGCTCTTTGGTTGACGATCTTGTCGGCTGTTTAGTATCTTTAACTGCAACTTATAGGGTCGGAAAGGTATTCAACCTAGGAGCCTGCCGGCGTTAGTTTTTTTTTTATTGCCGGTGTGTTATAATTTTTTACCCTGCCGGCTGTTTTGAAAATAGTTTGTGTCTCCTGATGCCTTGAATTTTGAAAGTCGGAATGGTATTTGAAAACCACCCTGCCGGATTTATGTTGGCCGGCATTGTTATGATTATACATCTTGCCGACTATTGATGTTGAAAACCTTGTGTTCGGAGTTGTTAAAATCCGGCAGGTTATTGGAATAAAATCCTGTCGACTATGCTTTAGCCGGCATATTGTTTGATATCGACCCTTCCGACCTTGGTCCGCCAGATTGGTTGTATATATCGACCCTGCCGACTTATAATTTTTTTCTTAATTGTTCTTGTTCAGGTTGCATAAGGCAAAGAAGAAAGTTATGAAATCTCTTAGTCCTCCTTCAAGGCCTCCTCGTGTTGGTGAGAAAATCTTGACTTCATCACATCGATGGGCATACATTGTGCCGGGAACACTCAAGATCCGTGTACCGAATGATTCTGAAGCACCATCGGAACCCAGTGATTCAGACGAGACTCCAGATGAATTCCAAGGGAGTCCATCTGGTAGAAGAGGTAATGATAATGATGATGATGTTGAAATAACTACGGCTAATGGAGGAGGCAACAATGATGATGATGATGGTGATCAAGACATGCCACATGTTGGAGGAGGTAATGATGATGATGATGATGATGATGATGGTAATGGAGATAAAGATAATGATCGAGAAGATGAAATTTTTGAAGAGGAACATGAAGTGGAACAAGAAGAAGAAGAAGTTGGAGAACAAACCCAAGCTGCAACTGCCCCCGTCGAAAGACCGAAGACGAACATCACTAAACCAGCTGATTCCCACATGCCTCCCGCTCACTTGAAGGTTAAACTAAGATAAGGTGAGCTTAAAAAAGGAAACCCGAAAGATGGTGGAAATGTTCTTTTTAGATACAAAGACTCCTGGGCATGTGAAATCCAAAATACCATCGTAAGTAATCTCAATATTTCTTTGTTTTTTATTTAAGTGTATCCATCTTATATTAAATTTTCTTCAAATGTTTGAATTTCTTTTCATCTTGTGTTTTTGGTATTTAGGATCACAGGCACGCCATCCGTCTCTTGAAGCGCCAAACTTCATGTTTAGTGACTAAAACTTGGTCACTTGACGAGGAATGTGAGGAGGTGATAGTGATTGTAAAGATCTCCAGGTTGTGGCCTGAGGTGGAGAGTTCGAATATTGCGTATGACAGGGTTACCGTATCTGCATTTTGTGAGAGGTTCTACGGAGAGACTGATACTATGTTATTCCCATTGGGTGAGATGGCGATAACCCCCGATGATTCTCATCAAATTCTAGGTCTCGAGGTTGAGGAAAAAGCAGTCATTGACGGCTTCAATAGTAAAATTTCTTGAACCAAGATCTTCAATTGACTAGAGATTTGTTTGGTTGGAATCAGATTCAGAGGGAGTCTGTACTTGAGTTGAAGATTGGTAGTCTAGACAAGAAGTTTAATCTGAGTAATTGAAGTGAACATTATCTGGGACCAAGAAAATATTTAATGAGGAAGGAAGGGTGGACTTGGTGCGAATCAATGCTACAGCAGCAGGTTATTTTCTATACGTCCTGGGCAAATGTATCTTCCACGACAGTTCCGGAAGCTCGGTCGACGCCAGGTATGTCAACTACTGCATCCCTTAGACGAGATGCATCAGTATTCTTGGGGTACTGCGGTGGTCGCCTACTTGAACAATGAGTTGACAAAGGCTTCAAGGACACTCACTGCGCAAGTCAATGGAATTTCCAGTTACGAATTAGTAACGGCTACATGCTGCTTACTAATTTTAGTTACTAATCACTGAATTTGGTGTAGTGATTTGCAAAATGCTTGTAATGTAAGATTCTTACTAAATTTTATGTTTGCATAGGTTTGGATAATGTGCGCTTCCCTACTTTAATGAAAGGCAACTCCTACGTCAAAGTGAATGAGAATGTAGCGATTGATAGGCCAAGAGGACAGAGATATAGTTTCAAGAGTGGTCAAGATAAGGAAATGCTGCTACAACTTATCAAACTCCGAATCGCCATTGACCAATTGAATGCGGATCAGGTAACATTTGATCCGAATAGAGAAGCTAGAAATCAAGGTTTAATCCAAAGGAGAGATAATGTTGCATTGTACTACGGTCCCTTGATGCTCACCCATGGATATTCTATGTACGATCCACATCGGGTAATGTGACCGTTGGCTACGTCCAAGAAGAACCTCATTTCGATGTTGAGCCATCCTTTAAAGTGGATATGACTAAATGCACCACATCCCAGAAAAGTATTGTCGTCGCTTACGCTCCATCGCCATGTACGAATCATTGGAATGGTAGAAGTGGCCGTAAAGTCGATACGAGTGTTTTGGACGAGGTGACCGTAGGTCATGAAGCTTATGGGAGATACATGTGTTGGTACTTGGGTTGGGCTTGTCCTACTGTGATTAGGGAAATGACTGCTGAAGATTTGGCTCGTAAGAGAAAGATGGCAGCGAAAGACCCGACAATAAGTCTTACGTTCTTTGTAAGTATTTTAGAATTTCTCTAACTTTTTTAAGATTACATTATCGAATCATTATATGCGTCCTCCGAAAGTGTGGATGCCGTTACCTTTTGGGCTAGGGTACACAACAAATTTAGTCAAGACTTTGGGAATCCTAATAGAAGAAGTGTCCAACAAGTCCATGATAGGCACTTAGTCATTGAAAATGCGATACTTTCTTTTTTAGCTCTCCAACCTCGGATTTTTAACGCTTCCCGCTTCAACTTGTCCATTGAACAATTTGTAAGTATGTGTTGTGGTTTATGTTACGTAATCCATGTTGTTTGATCTTCCTATACTAAACACCACTAACAAAGTAAGTTTGTGTTTTGTTTTTGTAGCATAAAGCCGTGAAAGCGCACTACTTGGAGGAAAATGAGGAAGCATTCGCATTCGATGCAAGCTATCACTTCATGGTATCCAAAATACGGAGTATGCACCAGACTTCATGGAGGCCGGAGATGAATGGGATTCCCCCGACGAAGCTTGATGGTTTGGGTGTAAGTTTTGTGGGTAGATCTCTATGTAAACCCTCACGAGACTATAACCCTCATGCTAAGTGCATTTGTATTTCCGTCGACAAGGATTTATATTTTATGTTTCAATCAATGTAGTAACAAAAATTGCATGAATAAAGTGAATTGCATCTGTCAAAATTCAGTTTTCTTTTGGGGATATCTAAACTCGGCAAGGTTATAAGTTATTTGCTTGTCGACATTTCAACCGCCGGCATTGTGTAGAAGTTATTTGCTTGCCGACAAATTTTTAGCCGGAGGGTAACAAAAAATTTACACGCCGAGTTTAATATAGCCGGCAGTGTAGCAAATATTTATATGCCGACTATAAGATTGCTGGCCCAGGATAGTCGGCATTTTCTTCGTTCATAGGCCCCGACTACATGCCGGTTTATAATACATGCCTTTACGAGATTAATTCTTGAACTTGTCTTTAATTGAGTGCGTTATGTATTACTCAGATTATTTTCTTTCTTCTTAACTTCCTAGTCTTTTTTGTATGAAGGTGACCAAATTCAAGTGCGGAGGCTTTATTCTTGGACTAAGCACGGATCACGCAGTATCCGATGGAATTGGTACAATGGAGTTTGTGAGTTCATGGGGTGAAGTTACAAGAGGAATGCCATTAACGAAACCACCGTTCCTAGATCGAACCTTACTGAAAGCACGAATCCCACTTAAGACACAGTTCAACTATATACTTGAAGAAATCACAGACATATCAATCACCAATACTCTTTGGAAGGAAGAAAAGCTCCTTAATAAATCCTTCATTTTTCACACCCGCAAGCTAGAAAGACTAAAGAACAAAGCCATGGAAGATGGGGTTCTAAAAAAATGTACCACTTTCGAAGTACTTTCTTCTTTCATTTGGACAGCGAGAACTAAATCATTAAGACTTCATCCTGATCAACAAGTACGGCTACTCTTTCCTGTTGATGCTCGTTCTGGATTCGACCCGCCATTACCGAAAGGTTACTTTGGCAATGCAATCGCGTTAAAGAACTGCCAGTGCAGCGTGAGTGAGATGCTAGAAAGTCATTTGTCATCAACAATAGAGCGAATTCAACAATTAATTAGGTTGGTTACAGACCAATACATGAGATCGGCCATAGATTCCTTAGAAGAATATGAGCCGCCATTACCTAAAGCTCACACCCTATTTCTAAGTGTTTGGGCTAGGATAGGATTCCATGATATGGTTTTTTGTTGGGGAGGGCCTATTTTCTCAGGCCCTCCAACTTTGCCAACGACTGTCGTCTTTTTCTTGGCTCATGGAGAAGAAAGGAAAAGCATAAACTTATGTATAAGTCTCCCTGTTTCTGCCATGAAGATCTTCGAAGAAACTATTACTGCAATCGATTGGAACCGAGAGAAAAATCTATAAGATTCCATATATATTACGTAAAAATAAAAAACAAAGATCTTGATTGATATTTGGTATGCATAATTGTGTGTAATCAATTGCTTTTGTATTCAATACACAAAATTGATTAAAAAGATCAAAATCAATAATTCCTGGGTGAAAAAGATACTTAGATTTTGATACTGTTTAAATGGACAAAAATGTAAAAATAGCCAGGATGTAAACAGTTTCATCCTGTCAATTTTTAAATATTTTTTTTTATTTTTTAATTTACACAGGATACATTCAGTTTCATCCTCACTATATTTTAAGTTTAAGCCAAGATGAATCCAGTTTCATCCTTGTTAAATTTTTTTTTCCATTTCACTCATACTAATTTTTACTCGTCCATTTGAATTATGTTTTAAAAATATTTGGACAAATGACCCATTTTCGGTATTCAATACAACAAGATTGTCTCACTTGATTATTAAATACAGTAGCAAATTGTCTTATGTCTGTACGTAGTAACTTAATACTATATATGTATGTGGTTTCTGTTTTCTTTTGAATTCTTGTTCAACTTATTCTCTAAGCTTCAATATCTTTGTTAAACTTCCATTCTGATAAACAAAAAAAAAAAGAACGTAATACTAAAAACCCCGAGGACATCATGCATAACATCACTCCATTAATACCGGCCAAGACATAACAACTCACACTGATTATGAATTACATTTTCATTTTCGTACATATAAAAAACCAAGCTTCTACATACTTAATTTATTTTCATGGAAGGAACATCCAAGAAACTTATGGTGTTCGATTTATTAGTAAGAAATGAAACTTAGTGTTCCTTTCCTTTTGCCACAAAAAGAGATGATCACAATATTAGTATATATAAATACGTATCAATCGCTGCGTTTTCAACAAACCCTAATTTATGATTTCTCATACCTTGAGCTATACCATCATTTGCGTAAGGACGAGCCGGATCATAGATCTGTTAGGAAAGAAGTGGATTTCCTGTTGGGCCTTTTTCACATTGGGTGGGTTTTCTAATCTAGATGGTATAGAATTTAGGAAAGAGTATAATTTCCTAGCTGGAGACTAATACTTGGTGACCAAGTTTGTGTTCTCTATATATATGACTAGAATTGTAGGTTTCTAGATATCCAACCTAGAAGAGTGGTAAATCCTTGTGCTTAGGATTTTGATCTCTTTTTTAGTGGAGGATCGTGTGCTACCGTGAAGGTCGATATTGGTGTGAGAGAAAAACTTGTAGAGAGAGGATTTTGGTGTTCTAGGGTTTAGGATTTGGGGCTTTGCCCTAAACCTAGTTTCTAGTGTTTCCATGTTTCTCCTCTGTTACTAGCAGCTATGAAGAAGGTGTAGAAGAGAAGACATGAGGCTGGTTTGAAGAATGGTTAGGAAATTGTTTCTATGGTTTCTTCGATGGTGTTCTCGGGTATATGTCTTGTTAACTCTTTTGTTCTTATCTTGGGTTGCGGAAAGAGTATGTAATGGTCTTTGTTTTAATGGAAGTTTTTCTGGTGGTGTTGGCCGTGGATGTAGCCTGTAAAGGTGAACCATGTATATCTTGTGTTGTGGTTGTGTGCTTCTTTATCTTCTGTCTCTTTCTAATTATTTCTCCCATGTTTGGTTCATATCACGAATTGCCCTTTGCGATCTTGATTTCCGCTGCGCTCGGGGTGCCAATTTTCCCAACAAGTATGGGCTGGTGTGATTGAACATGGAATTGAACGATGGTTTATTGTTCGGGTGGAGAAATATTTATTGAAGATAATGTTTTAACTGGTGTTTACACAAAGATGGGTTTGTGATGTGATTTACAAATCGGAGGTTCAACTTGGTAGAAGTGTATGTTCTCCGTTTTGTTTTATGATGTAGTATGGGATGCAGAATAAGGCTAGATGAGGTGGAATACATATATAATTCTTGAAGAGTGTTAGTAATAATACACTATAAAGAATGGGTTACAAAGTTCGAAGAAAGGATGGGGTCGTGAGATCTCGTGTAGAAGCAAGTCCAGCAACTTCGAAGTTATGAACGAGATGTTATAGATTTATGTTTTTAAGTCTATGTTAAAGTGTTCTTGATGGCTTGCACGTAATATCAAGAATGTGCCCGATCTCGAAAGCATGTACCATAATAATATGGGCATTCACACGGTATATATTGTAAGCGAGTATGTTGGGTGTGATGGTGGTAAAAAGTATGTCGGATTGGCGATGGCTTTGAGAATCGCTTAAAGGATTAAGCCTGTTAATCACAGTGGGAATATCTGATGGTTTATTTCAGATACACGATAATCATGACATGTGCTGGAGTATGATATTGAAGCTAATTATTCCTTTCTGGATTAGAGTTCAATATGAAATTAGCTTACTGGTTAGGTGGAGCTAATGGTGATTCTTATGGATGGTTCTCTTGGTGATCAATGGTGGAGTCTGTGCAAGGATTCGTTGATAGTGATTGAAGATTTTCATGGTGTTTGTGAAGCGTGGCCAGTTTCACAAGTGTTCTTCATAAAGAAGATGGTTAGAAGACTTTTATCAACGACATGGTGTTTTGATCGAAGAGATGGTTCTATGAAGATGGAAGTCCGGTGTGATATTCAAAAGTAATTCTACGGGGATATAGACATGGTCAATAACTCTGGTGGAAGACGGAGGTCATTTCCTATCATCGTCTCATGCTTGAAAGTATGATCTGAGGTGGAGATTGTTAGGAAAAAAGTGGATTTCTTGTTGGGCCTTTTCCACATTGGGTGGGTTTCCTAATCTAGGTGGTATAGAATTTAGGATAGAGTATAGTTTACTAGTTGGAGACTAATACTTGGTGACCAAGTTTGTGTTCTCTATATATATGACTAGAATTGTAGGTTTCTAGACATCCGACCTAGAAGAGTTGTAAATCCTTGTGCTTAGGATTTTGGTCTCTTTGTTAGGGGAGGATCGTGTGCTACCGTGAAGGTCGATATTGGTGTGAGAGAAAAACTTGTATAAAGAGGATTTTTGGTGTTCTAGGGTTTAGGGTTTGAGGCTTTGCCTTAAACCTAGTTTCTAGTGTTTCCATGTTTCTCCTCTGTTACTAGCAGCTATGAAGAAGGTGTAGAAGAGAAGACATGAGGATGGTTTGAAGAATGGTTAGGAATTGGTTTCTTCGATGGTGTTCTCGGGTATGTCTTGTTAACTCTTTTGTTCTTGTCTTGGGTTGCGGAAAGAGCATGTAATGGTCTTTGTTTTAATAAAAGTTTTTCTGATGGTGTTGGCCGTGGATGTAGCATGTAAAGGTGAGTCATGTATATCTTGTGTAGTGGTTGTGTGCTTCTTTATCTTTTGTCTCTTTTTAATTATTTCTCCCATGTTTGGTTCATATCACAAATTGCCCTTTGTGATCTTGATTTCCGCTGTGCTCGGGGTGCCAATTTTCCCAACAATATCGGTGCCCATAGTTGATCATATATAAGTTGGATTATAATCAACTACTGTTAATGCAAGCATCGTATGATCGACTGGAGGAGCCGAAGATTTTGTTGGAAGATAAATTATTGGTTCTTCTTCTTCATCATCACTCTTAGTATATCTTTGTATAGGATCCATGGCTACTGATAGAGATTTTGAAAGGGTTTAGGGTTTTATTTATTCTTTTCCAGGGATGAATTTTCAATTCAACCTTGAAATGGAAAGAGTTGGTATAACTCTTATTTTAGGAGGGTTAAGGTCGAACTAGACATGCTGAAAGTCAACAAGTAGAACCAACTTTCGAAAAATTCTTTCATTTATGAGTCTTATGAAACTTTTGGATTAAGAGAATTAAAACTGAAAAGCAATGGCTCTTTTTGCACTCTCTTTTTCCTATCCTTTTTTCTATGGCACTTTGGCCTGATTAAAAAAGAAAAACAAGTTACAAAAAGAAATTGTTTATTCCTAGCCAAACTTTATTCATGACTTAACAGAGAAGAGTAGTTGAGAAGCGCGACTGAATGCTGTCTTTAAAAACAACGAGACGAGCAACACTGAGAATCTGTGTAGAAACAAAGAAAGAGTTGGAAGAAAACCATGGAAACACCTCCAACGAAACTCAGTGTGTTTGATATTGGAAAAGCAGATGCCGGTTTATTGCAAAGTAAAGAGCTTTATCAGGTAACTCGTTCACGTAACTGATGAATTTCTTATGAGATATTTTAAAGATATGATCCTGAATCATACTACATATTTTTAATACGCGGGAGTATTCATCACAGGGTGAGTGACATGTATTATACATATTAGATTGGCCATTGTCGAGTTGATTCTTCTTTGTGAGAATTTCACCTTTTGATGTTGATGTACAGTATATCTTGGAGACAAATGTGTACGCAAATGAGGCTGAAGTCCTAAGAGCAACTGCAGTGGACGACTAAACCCAAATTTTTAATCGAGTGAAATGGCGTAGTGGGACGGACCATCGATCAAAATTTGATCAAAGAGTAAAACCCAGACCAAATTTGGTCGGCGATCAAGACCAAACCCAAATATAGTCGTTTATATAATGTCCGCCTATCCGACGGGCGTTAGTATAATGTCCGTTTGTAGCCGCGCGTTCGTAAAGCTAACGCCTGGTGTAGGGGCGTTGGTATAATGTCTGCCTGGATGGGACGTTGGTATAATGTCCGCCTGGATGGGGCGTACGTAAAGTTAACGCCGGGCACCCAGACGTACATAATGTTAACGCCTCTCTTGGGGCGTTGATATAGTCATGATCTTTAGTCACAAAGTTTTCAAAACTTTGCTTGGGGCGTTAACTTTATCAACGCCCCATTTCTTTTTTTTTTTTTGAATATGTCGGGCGGAATCTTTACAAACGCCCCATGTAAGGCATTATCTTTATCAACGCCTGATTCCAGGCGTAAGCTTTATCAACGCGCGACCAAATATACTCTTTCTCCACTGCATCACACGACGGACTAAAAACAAATTTGATCTTTTTTATTAGTCTTTGGTCTTTGGTTATACTCGCACCACTGTGGACGCTCTAAAGGAGCTAAGAGAAATTAATGTTACCCAACCATGGTAAGTGTTTTAGACTTACCATGAAATCTTCAAAATATTTATCAACTATTTTCTACTGCGTTATATTATTTTAAGGGTTATTTGGTTTTGGGTACTCAGGTTTTGACCAAAATCTAGGTTTGGTCTAACATTGTCTAGCCTTTGCTTTTGGTATAAAGACCACATGTTGACCCGCGTTGACTAGCTAAATGATGACCTGTCTAATTGTTTGATTTGGTTTATTTTTATGTACCCCTCAAATAATTCTATATTCACTATTAGGGGCCCCAAAAATGAGAACTCGTTTTTTGCAGCACCCGTGTCTAAAACTATATCTCCCCTTCTAAAATTAAACCCCATTGATTTTTTTCATCGCACCTCTCCCGTCTTGCACACAGAGAAACATCAAAATCTCTCCCATTGATTACCATTCTTTTTGTCTTTCAATCATTGCATACAGACTTCATCAGACATCAACAAATTGAATTTAACAGTAGTGAAGAAAGATTGATGTGAAGGTTTTTCTTAATTACAAGTGTTATAATGGAACAAAATTGAAGTTAGATTTTTGCTGAGATCGATTCGATTTTAGGGTTTGATCCGAATCTGTGAAATAGATGGAAGAAATTCAAGTTCTGTGGTGAAATAATAACTGGATATGTTGTCTTATGAAGAATGGTAATCAATTGGTGATTGAGTGAAATGAAGTGAAGGATTGAGTTGAAGCAGAAATAAAATAGTTAGATGAGAGTCTGTTGAAGTTGAGAAGAATGGGTTTTGTTTGGAATTGATTTTTAACAGAGAAAGAAGATGATTGCTGCTGTTAATAATGGAAATAAGGGTTTGACAATGTCTAAGTTCAATGAAGAATTAGGGCTTGTGGTTGTTCAATTCGGGGTTTTAAATGAAGAATTACAAATAACTGGTTAAAGAAGAAGATAAGTGTTGGCTCCTGCTGTTATATGGAAGAGAATCAGGATGGAGTTCATTGTGCAGCGGTGCAGTTGACAAGGTCTTTGGCGAGTATTGCTGTGAAGATAGTGTTGATGTTCAAGGTTATGGATGACAGTGTGGTTGTGGTTATGTTGTGTGTGTTGAATTGATTACAAGTAAATAAGCATTACAAAATGCGTTGGCATAATTGTAGATGAACAAGTGATGTTGCATTGGAACTAAAACTGAGATTGCAGTGGTGGAATTGAATCCGTAAGGGAGTAAGAAGTGTTGCTGTGGAGTGAAGCCTTGAACATAATTGCAATGGAGTCTGGGTTGAATACAAGCAGAAGCAGTGATACAAGGGAACTGCCGGTGTTTTGTGTATGCAGGTGTATGCAAATAGGGTTGGTGCTGAGCTACAAAATGTAATGGAAATGGTGTTGCCATTAGGGAGATAATGTTGTGAGTTTGAGTACAACAACAAACTAAATTGAATGTGTGAATTTATGTCCTGAGGCAGAGCTGTAAATGGGTGTTGTAGCAGTCCAGATTGTGTTGGCAGACTTGTGGCGGTAGGTAAATGATGCAGGTGCAATATCGGGAAAGAATAGTGAGTTTCTGGGCAGGTATTGAAGTAGCAAGTAGTTGTAGCTGGTGACAGTACAAGATGAGTTGCGCTGGAGGTTATCTGTGGAGTTTAAGTTTAAATGATCCACAGGCCTAATGAGTGAGCTATGGGTGCTACAGTGATGTAAAAGAGGATTACGGTGCTGCTGATGGATTAAATGAATGAGATTGTACGGAATGAATGAATATGGTTGTGTTAGAATGAACTATAGAGAAGGAGATTGAGCTGTCCGTGGTTGTATTTGTCACAGGGTGAGAAGTTTTGGGGCCCCTGGTAACGAATACATAATTATTTGAGGGGTGCAGAAAAAATAAACCAAGTCAAACAGTTAGACACATCATCATTTAACTAGTCAATGCGAGTCAACGTTGGTCTTTAGACCAAAAACAAAGGCTGGACAAACAGTTAGACACATCATCATTTAACTAGTCAATGCGAGTCAACGTTGGTCTTTAGACCAAACACAAAGGCTGGACAAATGTTAGATCAAACCTAAGTTTTGGTCAAAACCTGAGTACCAAAATACAAATAACCCTTATTTTAATCTAATAATCTTTAAATCTTGCATGACTCTAATTGCAGGAGCGTGATGCTTTGTGCAGCAGATGCAGGTTCTATAATGTCTCTTCTTTTAAAGCTTATGAATGCAAAAAAGACGATTGAGATTGGAGTGTACACTGGCTCTTGCACTTCCCAAAGATGGCAAAGTTAGTTTCTATCCGTATCACTATGTACCTTCCTTTATTGTTATTCAGTAAATTTACACCAACCGAGAATAATCCCGGGTTTCCTCATGTAAAGCTCCTTTGTAGACATGGCTTTAAGTAAATCGGGTCGCAAAAGCCATCATCTAGTAGAGATTGAGTTTTACGGCCAATGCTGGATTTAGCCACATGAAATTTTTCGGGATTTTTCTCTGTTGGTTAATCATTATTTTGGCTCCCCTATCTCTATATAATAGACTGTACTCTAAAGTGGAATCAAACAACCTAATTTAGTCATATTTCACCAGTTAATCTACTATACACTTCACGTAACGCAGATCATAGCCATTGATCCAGATCGGTCAATGTTCGAGATAGGACTTCCGTTCTTTAAAAAATCTATGGTGGAACATAAGGTGGAGTTCATTGAGTCTATTGCTCTCCCTATTCTTGACAAACTACTAGAAGATGTAAGTACATGCAATAGTTTTTGACAGCGTTCATCATTTTATTTATCGTGAACCGGGTTTAAATTAATTAATACCTTAAGATTTTTTCATTAATTGTGTGCAGCAAAAGAATGAAGGTCAATTTGATTATGCATTCGTTGACGCCGACAAGGGAAATTACGTAAATTATCATGAAAGACAGGGTCCGAGGAATGATTCTCTACGATAACACACTTTGGTCGGGTACGGTTGCGTGGGAAGATGATTCATCACTTGATGGACATATGAAGAGCGTTAAAGATGTATTTGTTGATTTAAACAAGAAACTAGCATCTGATTCCCGCATTCAAATTTCACAACTCCCTGTTGGTGATGGTCTCACAATGTGCATGCGTCTTCATTGATATATTTACCATCTCATATTAATGTAAAACCGAAATAGACTATTTTGAAATGCAAAGACCACTTCATCCATTTTACGGGTAGGAATGTTTTTCATCCAGGAGGATCTATGCATGGTTTATAGAAAACAATGGCCAAGAGGATTTAAACTTACAAACTTATTATTGTAGTCATTCTATGGCTTCTATGTTTGGCAACTAAACCCGGAGAACTTGATTGAACATGTTTTTCTATTATATACTGTCCCTGTGGCAGAGGAAAAGAAACATGTGCCGACCATGAAAATGGCATTGTTGAATCGGTGCATGAATAACTCTTCCTATTAGTAAGTAGCTGCATAGTGAGACGGTCTTAATAGATACTTCTAAGTATATCTTATTACGGTAACGTCACAAACCGGGAAAATCTGATGCACGCTAACAGCATCTCCAACAAAAGGTGAAAGTTTTATTTTCTTTTTACACATAGGATTTTAGACCCTCATTTAGATTAAATCCATCTCCAATAGTAGGTCATTTAAAGTAGGAAGGGTGTCAAAATAAATATGAAGGTCTTAGAGAAAGTCTTATTTATATTTGGGAATGACCTCCGTGTTTTTGGCTATATTTTTTAATTATTTTTTTTAAATAAATTTTTCTAAACCAATAGAAAAAAGGGAATCACTTTTATCTTTATACAAAAAAAAAATCCTATAACTAACATCCTACACTACTGGAAATGGTTCATGCGAAAAACATAATTCTTTGTGTTATCTATATATAACCCCACAAATAAGGATCTAAATAAAAATTCCACGTAAAATTTATACCATCCACTATTGCAGATGCTCTAAGGACGTAGCCAGGTCGAAGACTCAAACGGCCTTAAATGTTTCTACTTTTAGCTACTTTTAGATAGTGCCGTTTTACCATTTTTCTCTCATAACCATACATAATCTGCCGCCCACTTTTAATGGAATGTGGATTGATTCAGGCCGCTTACAGCCCTCGAGTTTAATTGTAGGTAAGGAGTCGAAGCACATTAAGGTGCATGTTTGTCCCCACTCTCTTCAACCACCAATATTAGCCTCTTCTGGATACAATGCCAGGCCAAAGTCTTGAAAAGTCCAAACATTATTAAATGGGGTGCCGTAAAATCTGTGTTAAGTGGTTTCCAAGTTTTAGCCGACTAATCTGTGGTCCACTCAGTTTATTTGAGATGTTCAACTAGTATAATATCTCCCGAAAATACTGCATTTCCTTCATCATCTTTTCTTCATAGTGCAAAGTAGTTCACAAAACTTGAGTGATACCATGAAGATTGAAGTAGTATCAAAAGAGTCCATTAAACCCTCATATCCAACTCCAAATAACCTCAAAATTCACAATTTATCCAATTTAGATCAGCTTATCCCTGCATTCTATATGGATCACATCCTTTACTATCCAAGTTTGGATAGTAATGATAGCAGCCTTGGCGATGATGAGGAAGATAAGAAAATGATCTTCTCAGCATCATCTCGTCATCGCTGTGACGTTGTCAAGAAATCCTTAGCCGAGACGTTAACCAGATACTATCCATTGGCTGGAAGGATAAAAGATGAGAAATCTGTTGAGTGTAATGACGAGGGTGTGGACTATATCGAGGCCAGAGTGGTCGGTATAACAGTCTCTCAAGTTATACAACTCGCCAGTTCCGATATTGAAGTTATGGAACCATTCCTACCTTATGAGCCTTATGGAGGGACTGGGTCAGCATTTAGGCGAGCGGGAATACACTCCAACTCCAAACCTCTCTTAAAAATCCAAGTCAATGTCTTCGATTGTGGTGGAATGGTTATCTGTCTCTCCGGCTCACACAAAGTAATTGATGCGACTTCTATCCTTAATTTTGTGAATGATTGGGCAGCTACAGCTCGTGGTGGTTTTGACACTCATGACGATGAACTAAAAGTTGCAGTGGTTGACAAGCCTTGTTACATATTTTCATCAATGTTCCCACCAACAAGTTTTGGCAACCAAGAAGAAAAAGATACTGCAGATCAAGCCCAACTTGTACCAGATCGAATTGAAATAGTGACTAAAAGATTTGTGTTTAAGGATTCTAGTATAGCTAAACTCAAGAAAAAGTGCATCCACGTAAACACTAATAACGGATCAGATCATCAGGTTGATAAGCAAGAGCATAACATGCAGCAGATGCCGTCACGTATTGAAGCATTAACATCCCTTATATGGATGTGTTTCATGGATGTGGATCGTCGATTCAAAGTGAAACAAATAGACGATGCTGTCAGCCCTGTCAATACTGTAAATGAGGTTTCTCTTCCAAAGCAGGTGCAGTACGTAGCAGGATTTGCAATAAATTTGAGGACTAGGACGATTCAACCGTTGCCAACCAACAGTTTCGGGAATATGACTGACACTGCGATTGCAGAAGTTACCCTTAACCTAACTGGTAGTGATCATTTCAACAACGAGAAAGGTATTCGTGATCAAAGCCAAAACTATCCAGAGTTGGTGTCCAAGATCAAGGATTCCATAAAGTTGGTCGACAATAAGCACATAGAAGCCATGAAAAGAAACCTTGCAATCTCGTGCAACAATATAAAGATGCATCAGATGATGAAGGAAAGTACATTTGATCAAAACACTAGAGAGTTACTAATGTTCAGTAGTTGGTGTAGGTTCCCCATATATGAAGCAGACTTTGGTTGGGGAAAACCCAGTTGGGCTAGCATTACTAAGCTACTTTACAAAAATTGTGTTATGTTTCTCGATACAAGTTCAGGGGATGGGATAGAAGCATGGGTAAGCTTGAAAGAGGAAGACATGGTTGAATTTGAACGTCACGAGGAACTTGTTGCATTGGCTTCTTAAGATTTCATTTCTTGCGTTTCGACCTTTCTCATCCTGATCTTTTATGTATGGCTATGTTTGTGTTTGCTTAAGTCTGTTTGTTGTTAAGTTGCTCTTGTCTAAATAAGTTTTTTAATGTTGTTGTATGTTTTTTCTTTAGTTGAATTCTAGCTTGGGATGGAGTGTTTGTAATGTGTTTGGTCTTTTTCTGGTGGTTTTAAGCTTCCTTACTTGTGTGAAGAAGTAAGAAATTACGTCAGTAATAATAATAAAGTAACACTAAATTTTGGCACGACCAAACATGTCAATTAAATATACATGCAAGTTTTAGGATGGAGGAATAACATCTTCCAAGTTTCATGACACCTCACTTCGGGAATAACATCTTCCAAGTTTCATGACATCTCATTTCACTTCGTGGAATATATTACGGAAGCATAAGTGTAACGGTGGGGATTTCCTATATATTAATAGAAACAACACTGAGCTTCAATTAGAATAAAGCTCTTTGAGTTTTGTGTTCAGTTTCAATTGGACTGATATCCTCTCTCAAAGTGTTGGATCTTAGAAAATTCGAATTTATTGAAATAAACCATGGTCTCCATCTTCTTTCGGTATTCTCTATTTTCAATCGGAAAAACGGTACCAAGAATTTATATTCAGATTAATCCCGATGGCTTTAACACATTTTTATGTTTTGATTCCTGTATTCTTGGATTATCATTATCCTTTTGTAGGTCTAATATCTTTTAATATTTTCAGTGATTTTATACGAACCGCTGAAGAAAAAAAAAAACACTTTAGACAGTTTCCCATTCAAAGGTTGGATCCCCCTCCCTAAAAATTAGTAGGGGCTATTTTTGGGCCTCGCCATTAAAAATGTGAGATAGCTGCTTTTATGTACTATATTTTCACATCTGTTAAAAAAATATTATAATCTTTTAACAACATTTTAATTAATCAAAGTTTAAAAAAATGTCAACGTGTTTTTCTCTCTTCTCTTTTTTTTCTTCCTTTTATCAAGAAAAAAGACATAAGTCCTAGAATTGTCTTGTTCGAATTGGTCTTTTTTGGTCCAGATTTGAACAAAGATCTTTTTCCTTTGAAGTTTTTATTTAGTCTAACGCGCGGAACCTTGGATATGAAATCTAAAGATTGAGTTGAGATTTCGGCAGGACTCCAATATAATCACAATTTTGTTAATTGTACACCAAAAACTATTACATTATCTATGTACACTCAAACTCTAGATATATACTCAGCAACCACTCATGTACACTCAACTCATGCACACTACATAATCACTCATCACACCATAGGGAGAGATTAGCTCTCTCTTACTCTCACTAAGGAGAGGTTTGCTCTCTTCTCCCTCACACCTTACAAGTTCAATACAAACTCTTATTTATACTTGCCTAGGAACTATCTAGAATAATTCCCTAAGTAACGGGTTACACTAGTCTAGATAATTTTAACCAGTACGCCACTGATTGTATCAATACTTACACAACAGTAGTGTTTGTTGTGTCACGGGACGGTTAGGATATATTCGTTTTTCTAACTAACGGTGGTGATCTTTCCACCCCCTCTCAGTTCCATCACGGATGTACGCATCCAACGGTTGTAGTCGATAATGGGAGTTTTGCATGTGCGTTTCATTTCTTCATTAAATAGCCCACTTTTGTGCATTGATTTTCCATCTTCAATTTGTTAAACCCTCTTTCATATTATCAGTAGCGATGGATCGAACGGGTTTCTTATTAATTTGATAAAGTTACAATTTCTGTAATCAATGTTTCATTTAAACCCAGTTTTTATTCTCTTATTCTAAACCCTATCATATGTAACGCCTATCCTCGATAATGAATTAAAATTTTCACTTTCATTGTTTTCATCTCCGGATCAGATACTATAATAGGGGTGTATTGGATTAGAATTTACATGGATATTTAACAATCCTAAAAATTCATAGGTATTCAATTAGGATATGTAAGGAATTATTAAATATTCATGGTATTCAATTAGGATTGTTTTAGATTCCACAAATATCATAGGTATTCAATTTATTTAAGATTTCTTAGGATAGTTAAGGGACATGATATATATGGATATTTATAGGCAAAATATGCATGTTATTATCTCATATATTTCTTAACCCAAATCGCAAGAGTTTCATGGATTCTTGCGGACACTTTTTTTTATCACATATGGACAAAAAAAAATTTATCACAACATGTTATGTTTTTCCACCACCACCACCACACACCACCAACCAACACCAGCACAACGAATACCATCGACACCACCACACCACACATACCCGCCACCACCTCCACCGACCACCTCAAAAAAAAATCGAGAAAGAATCATGATGACTTTAGCTTTTTCAAATATATTACTAATTTGTAATATACTTCAATTTTTAAAAGTATAACTACTCCAAAGACAATCCATTATAATCCAGAATCGTATATCTATAAGAATCTTTAAAATTCTTTAAAAGACATTATAATCCACCATATTCGGGTATAACTAATATCTAATTTTATCTAGATAAATGTTGATCCAATACACCCCTGTAAGTCAGACCTCATATTAGGATTTCTTTTGTTTATGTTCATAACAAAATCAGTATGGGCATTCCGCAAATCAACCAAGCAACTAAATCTGGGGTAATTTAATTTTCGGATTCTGTTGTTACTTATCTTTTTTGTTAATCACAATATTGTATTTGGTTTCTCATCTTAGTCCTTTCATATTTATATTAACAGAAGTGATGAATATGCCACCATAATCATTGTATGAAAAGAAATTTATCGATAAAACTCTTCTACAACAACAACCTCTATCTGCATACTTCGTTATTTGTTTCTGTTGATTTTATTTAGGCAGGTAACAGATTTCAACCTATCTTTGTTATTATCTAAAAATTATTTGGTCTAATTTTTGTTAAATTTAATAAGAATTGCATATAATTGATACATTTTGAACAAACGGTAGATGTGAAACCCATAAAAAAAATTAGATTGTGGAATTATTAGGTTGAAGAAACCTGACTATGTTATATACAAATATAGGTTCCTGCTTAGGAGTTGTTATTTGTATATTTGTTGTTTCTATAATAATGATTTGTTGACTCAGAGATTCGGTTAACAAATTCCCAATAGTTTTCAACTGATGTTTACTCAAATACCTCCAAGTTCACAACTTATGGTGGATGGGTTCTTCTTTTGCATCTCCTTGACATTTTCAAACAATTGTTTGTAAGTTGATTTACACTCAAAGTGGTGACATTGTTGGCCTTTCACCGCTGCTACCACTCTTTCCTTTCTATCACTGGCAGAATACGAAACCCTCCAAACACAAACCAGTATTTGCACTGAGATCGTGATTTCTGGAATTTTAAAAATATCTATGTTGATGTTGATGTTCATGTTATCCCTCTGTTTGGATTAAATTATTTAATATGGCATCTCCTTCTTGGTTGCATAATTTTCTGTCTGAAAGATTGGTTTGTAGTCAAATAATAAAATTTCTTAGATTTTAGGATCCTAAGGAAATACATTACCAAATTATATTTGGAAGTTCCTTTTGTAAGTATGTTGAAATTTGGATTGCTACAAAACACTAACGTTTTAAACTTGGTTAATACATCTTTTTCATGTAATTCAATTTTGTTATATTCAGTGATCTATTTTCTTCTCTGCCACTAAATTATCAAATGGTGCATTCGCAGGGTTCATTTTAGAAAGAAAGAATTTGAGTTTCTTTCTAGATCAAAATCAAAGAACAAATTTAACAGAGTGAAGTTTAGTTTAAGGGTGAAACTAACCAGAGATAAATAGTAGGTTAGTATCTTACCTCTTTAAGTTTTCAATTTTTGTTGTTTTGGTGTTTGTTTGGTTTATTTATCTCAAAGAAATCAGCTGATCAATTATTTCACAAATAATAAATGACACAATATATGTATTTTTCATTCATCGTTTTGTGTTTGTAGATTTATATCATAGGAATTAAAAAACCCATTAGTTCACTTCAACGTTCGAACAACATATAATAAATTGAAGTTCAAGGAAAGGTAACATTTTTACTGATTATTATTGCTAGCAATGATTTGATTAGTTCTGAAATTTCAAATGGGGGTTCCATTACGATACGTATATTGAATTTTTTCCAATACCGTTGCAGGACAGATATTGATGAATGCATTAAGAGATTACGAGTGTACATACCTGTAATATTAAAAGACCAGGATGTATTTGCATGAATATGGAAGGAAGCTTCAATTGGTCATGCAAACAGGGATATCATTCTGAATTTAGACATAATATCTAGGAATTCTTTTTTCCTAATCAAAGTCTGAGTATATTTAACAAGAATGTTGTAGGTAAGTAACCTGCTAGCTATATATATATAAGAATGGATCTGTGATGCCCCAAATCCTAAACCTGGTTAGCTAATAGGATTACAAACTAATTGAAGTATAAAATCTAGATTAATAATCTTACGAATCTAGACTACATAAGCTAAGCCCAAAAGCAAACCCATACACTCTGATACAGTAGAAATGAAGATCTCTCATGTGATATGAATATAACCATGTGTTGTTTACAGAGAAAGGATACATATATAAAATATAAATAAACATCTTCAATTCGCTGACTTTACGCTACAGAAACGAATATCTTCACATGGGCCTTTTCTTCTGAATACTGAAACTGAAGTGGGAACGAATGAGCACATCATCCCAAAAAGGGGGCTCAACGAAAACATGCAACTCTCAAGTAATCACTAACATGCTTCACAGTTCTAAAAGAATATAAATCGAAATAAACAAGAAGAAATTAATCATTTAGTTATTTATGCATCATTAAGCAAGTGTCGCTCTAACATCGCCAAACTCATTGGAGAAGACGACGTGAGAGCAACCCTAATAAATAATAATAACATCGTCCAGACAGATTTCCCAGACAAATCATGATTCAGAATATTACTATCAAGATCAGGAAGTTACAAACAAGTATAATATGCACATGAGTGATTTTCCCAAACTAAAATAGTATATATAATAACGAAACCGGGAAGAAGCCGCCATACTAGGTAATATTATAACGGGGAAGAATCCTCCCTCCTATATATTATGTATATACTATCGAAACGGGGAAGAAGCCGTCCTACTAATATATTGAAACGGGGAAGAAACCACCCTACTAAGTAATATTAAACGAGGAAGAAGCCGTCATACTTAACTTAGAAAAGAGCCATAGGGAATCACAGACACTCCTTGCGGGGAAATCATACAACGCATATTACACGCACATCAAGACACAAAAAAGCATTTACATAGATAGTAAAACACACAACCATGCCAAGAGTAATAAAGACTCATCATGCTCGCAATAGAAATAATGCTCAATGATTACAAGAAGGTTACATAGTTCCCACTTGAATTGATGATAAGCCATGCCTACCTCGATATGCACAATCCACGGGTTCATCTTTTGAATCTATCGTTGTTAATAAAGATTAACTGTTAATCAGAGAAGAACTCAAAGAATCTAGCCAAAATGACTCACACAAGAAACATACAAGTTAATTTAATGGTTCTAAGCCCATTTATGGTTCTACAACTTATTATTCTATACTCTTAGTTTATATAAGAGTTTACTAATTCGACTGGGTTGTTTTTATAGTCCATTAGATACGTCTTATGAATATCTACACTTTGTACAAGGAAACAAGGGATAGTTCGGACTATAAGGGGTCCAGTGTATCAAACTAGGAAATCTAGGCCTAAGCCCAAGTCCACTAACCCAACCCGTTAATCTAAGGCCTGATCCATCTGGGTCAATTGACGGTCAGTAACAGTCAATGGGGTCAACTAACAGTCCAGTCCAAAGTCAGGTCAACACAAAGGGTTAACTTGGTCAATGAGTCAAACATTAATCGCTCTGGGTCAACTCAGTCAACAAGACTGATACAAGTCAAAGGGTTACTCAGTCAGATATACTAAGTCAATTAAACAAATTGAGTCAGCTAGACTGACTGGGCTGATTGACAGGCTTAAGTTCAAGATACAACATAAACATATCTAGAATACAAAAGATGCATTTCTAATTTTATTTGCAAAAACACACACTTTTAACCATCTCTTCATTGTATTAGTTCAAACACTGAATTCACCATCTATATTCCTAACTTCAATACATAATCTTGTAGATCATAAATCACTACAATCATGTAGTTACAATTCAACTAACTATTCCAGCTCGATCTGCCACAACACTATTAAGCCTCAACCTGAAACACCACTTGTATCTCGAATTCCAGATGCAACCCAACAACCCTAGCCAATCATCTAAGCTTAAATCCGCTTCATTTTGTACACATATAAACATCCATCGCAACTCACAAATAAGTCATACTCATTCCCTGAATCTTACTTGTTCAACTCAGTTATCCTAACATACATTTAAACTTCAATCCACTCAAACCTAAGCAACAACACCACCTTCCTTAACTCAATCCCAGTTCATTCAATTCCAGATATCATACCACTATTACCACCTGCGCATCATTAACTTCACTGCCAGCACCATGAAATGCAGCCAGACAACCATTCACACAATCCAGTCCAATCTCATACCACCACACCCACAGTTCAACTCCACCACCAACATCAGTTCACCACATTTGTCATCTCTAGATACAACACCTCCTAAACAACACATTAGCACACCAGTTCAGTTGAATCAAAATATCCCATTCACAACCTCAAGACAAGACCACCAATCAATCTTTATCGTCTTCTTAAGCTCATCACGGATTTCACTTTCATCAACATCCTCTGGTTAGATAATTATAATTCTAAACCACCAACAACAAACCCAATTCATCAATTCACCCCATAACTGCCCAAGCCATCACCTTCAATTCAAAATCAAACTCCATATCCCATGTATCCCAACAATACCTAAACTACATCCATAAACCAGTTCCATCACTTCTTTCCTCCATCTCTACATCAATAACACCAACAGCTTCTTCATCTTCAATTCTTCCTTAACAGTTTAAATCTCTAAATCCTAATTTTTGATTTAATCTAGGGAAGAACAGAAAACCCTAAATTCTTGAAATCAAAATTAAACTTTATGCAACAACTCTAAACTCCAATTAACAACAAATCCACCTCTAATCTAAGAATTCAAGGCAATTACATAATTAAATAACAATCAAATCAAAACTCTAAATTACCTGATTTCGATTTTTAATCAGTATCATATTCTTCTTGAAAGATTCACAGAGAAGAGACTCCTTCTTCATCTATACATCTTTCTCAATTGATTAATTTCACTTCAAATCCACTAAATTCCTCAATCAACTCAAGAATCCTAACTTCAATTTATAGCAGTAACCAACTCTTCTCCTCCCGATCTCATTCAGCCACAGAACCAACATCATCACCTTCGATTCGTCGTACTAACCATATTCAATGAATATCAAACGAAAACAAACTCAATTCTTCCAGGGTGTTAGTCCTCAAGGGAGTTGGGGGAGTTGGGTGTAGTTGTGCTTTTTCCCGTTAGTCGTGAGGGAGTTCGAGGGAGTCTCTTAAAATCCCCGTTAGTCGTGGGAGAGTTTAGAAGAGTCTCCCCAACTCCCTAGAAAACCCCGTTAGTCGTGGGGGAGTTTGAAAGAAACTCTTAAACTCCCTGTTAGTGGTAAAAATTAGAATTATAGGGAGTTTTTTTTTTTTGGAGTTCTAGGGAGTTTATAGTGTATTTTTGCCTCACTCCAAATCTCTCAAAAAAGTAGAGATTTTGGGAGAGTCTCTCAAACTCCCTACACTCAACACACCAAACTCTCTCAAACTCCCAATACTCTCTTATACTCCCTCAAAATCCCCAAGATTCAAAATACATTAAACTCCCTCCAACTCACTCGTGGACTAACCCCCTGTTCAAAGAAGAAGGAAAGAGAAGAATAAAAGAGAAATGGTTCTCTCTTCGACACGTTTGGGGATAAGACCAAACAAAATCAAGGCGCCCAAGAAACGGATAAGGGCGGCCCGAGTCGGTCCAAGAGTAATTTTTTCCTTTCAAACTCATCCGATGATATCTTCTTCGTCCAGTATCTAAATGACACGTTCGAGTAGTCCATTGCGCACAACTTTCCGAGACCTATCTCATGATATTAGTTTCGAATCTAAATCGTTGTTAGATTAATTTCTTATAATTAAGGTTCATCTCTAATTAATCGAGTCATTATACATTAATTTGTCTCCTGATCATTGCTAGACCAGTCAAATAGCGTTGACGAGTTTGAGGGTCTTTACAGGATCATTGTATATGACTTCTCAACGGCATATTAAATTAATACGTGCATGCGTCAAACATGCAAAATGTGTCAATTTTTCGATAAGACAAATGAAAAGTAATTATGAGACGTTCTACAAAAAAAAAATGTCAGTTTTGCTAATTTTTTTATTGCATGCAGGGGCCAGCCTAAGCTTCTCTCTTCTACTTGGGAAGAATTAGACTTTATTTCCACCAAAGAAGTTAGCAGTGTTGATATGGTAATCGAAGACCAGGAGGTATTCACCCAAACTGTTTCATATAGTTTGCTTCCCTATATATAGTCGATTCTGTTTTAAGTTTAGTGTTAAAATACCCTTATGAGGGGGCTCAGATATACTGTTGATAAAAAATTGATTCCACAGGGAAACCAATTCATCTCTGCAATTAAAGTTTAAAAAAAAATACGTAACCGACGAATCCAAATTTCAGCTCTGTTACTTCCAAAAGTATAAGGTTAATTGTAAATCAAAGTTTTTGGCGATCTATACCATCAGTCTTCCAGAAAAGATCTTATCTTTAGTGTTTCTTATTACGGGATGATATTTGTATGTTCTTAGACTAACTGCATGATATATCTGATTAATACAATAACTTTCATTAAGGGACTGGATAGCACAGGCGAAGATCTTCAAAGCGACAGGTTTCCTTGGTGATGATTGAAAAAGCAACAAAAAGGTTCATCTTCTTCTCTTTATCATTCACCTTAACTCTTTATCTTATCCGTGATCAAAAATTTGAATGAAAAATAAATCATATAATAAGATTCGTATGCCATTGTTAATCGACTGTAATAATACAAATCTAAACTTTGATACAGTTACATCGTTAAGTGATTTGTTTTTCCAATCTTATGAATTGAATCCATTCACGATAATACTGACCTGCATTGTGCAGTTTGAATTCAACATACTGATTAGACATCAGATTTGTGGTGGAATTCCATGAGTCACCATAGAGAAGAACGAGTCGGGTACAATTGGAAGTCCATGTTTTGTTTATGTTCTTAATAAAAGTTTTTCTCTTGCGTAAATTTTCTTTGGGAATCCGTGATACGTATGATCTCTATACCTTGGTAACTATTACTATAAAGGCGGAATTCAGAATAATAATAGACGAGAAACTTAGAAAACAGAACACAAGTAGTGATTCGAAGAAATATATCTTCTCTAGATTATGAACAAGAAAATTATTACAATTCTCTCTTTGTTACGCTCACAATCTCTCTAAACAGTGGATCAACCTTAAACTGTTTGCTAAGCTTGCTTTTACAATAAATAATTGTCTCACAAACTTCTCTAGGTTTTCTGTCCTAGTATCTGTGTCTAGGTGCGTCAATAACAAGAACACACTAACTAGATGTGTTTAGTTATGGGCTAAACATCCCTATTTATAGGCTTGGTTTGGTTTCCCAAACCTCTTAGGAATCTATTTCCATTTGTAGGACTAATTCCCTTTCTAGGTATATTACCTAAACTAAAAATACTGCTTGAAACAATACTCCTTCCTAAACTAGGAATTTATGCAAAACAAGGAATCCTTCCTAATATAGGATTCTATCCTCAATTCGTCTTGAGGATCATTAATTCCCAGGGAAAGAAAGATACACATGTATCATGCTCCCCCCCCCCCCAAGAACTTGAACTCCTGTGAAAGTTATATTTGTAGGTTAGGGAACTCGTGAGTTCCTTCCACCCTGTTGAACCATCTCTCCTTGTTGGGAACTTGACCTTGACATCTACTTAGAAAAGTATCATTCCCTTCCTAGCGTGTCTTTGTCTCTCTTCGCTCCATAATGCAATATTCTTCAAGTGATTCTTCTCTATCAAACCACAAGTCTTTCACATGTGGCAAGATCATCTTGTCATCTCCATCATCATCTAGTAATGGTGGTTCAAACATACTTAACCTTCTTAGGTCTTCTTGTTGTTGTCTGGTAATGTATTCCAAACTAACTCTACTCGGCTTTTCGTCAAGATAACAGATCACAAGAAGAATGAATTTTGTACTATCATTCACCAACCGCTTAACCTGAGTGGATGTAATCAAGCTTGCTTCCCCAAGAGGAGAGTCAATATCTCGTATTACAAAATTATTCCCATCTTTTGTAAAGGTATACATCTACCCCCTCCTATGTAAAATCGTATCTCGATCCCACAAGTAAGGACTACCAAGTACAACTTGACAAACATCCAATGGAACCACATTGCATGTAACCTCGTCAATGTATGACTCATCAAAATCAAACTTGAACGTGCATTGCTCTGCAACCTGTAGACCACATTCCTTTTGAAACCACCCTAAAGGATAGGGTTTCGGATGTTTGAAAATTTTCAAACCCAGCTTTTGTACAAAAGAATGTGAAAGCAAATTATTCCGACTTCCCATGTAAATAACAACATCTATTAGTGTTGTCTTAACTTGCATCTTAACCGTGAAGAGTCATTCCCTAGGATCGTGTTTTGTAAGTTCTTCTACGCCACCTTCCATTAGAGAGAGCTTTTGATTAGGTTCTATTAGTCCCTGGACTTCTTTTGGAACTTGTGCGACTAGTGTTGCCATCATGGATTCTTTCTTCTGCAACCCTTTAGGTTTTAGATTAGGATACTTCATCCAACACTTGTCAACAACATGCCATGTTTGTTTGCCATGATTACAAACTAAACCTTATAGGTCGTTATACTTGCCTTTCTCTTTGCTCCTTACATCTCCTTTAGCGACGAAACTTGCATACTTTCCCTTTGACATTTTACTCAACATCAGTTTTCTTAAGCCTGCCTTCAATGGCATTATCTTTTATACTTTCTTCGGAGATAGTATCCACCGATAACTTCTTCAACTCCTTCCATATATACTCATGAACCCGGAAATATATTTCATATAGATAACATAATCTCCCAAGTCTAAATCCAAAACCATATCTTGATTCTAAAATTCTGAAGTATACTCTTGTACGGTTTGGTTGTAAGTATGCTTCGAATTGTACCACTTGAACCATCTCTCCTCAAGGTAGCCAACCGGATAAAATTGTTTCCTTACAACTGCCTTGAATCTTTTCCACGAAAATGCCCCCTTACCTAGGTTATGTCTTTGATAAGCTTTCCACCAGGTTAGAGCATGCTTTTGTAGCTTCAATGTCGCAAAAGCAATATTTTCCTTTAAACCATATTCAAAGAAAGAAAAATACGTCTCTAGACGTTCAATCCAATCATCCAATTTTTCTACATCGACACTTTCATCGTAAAGTGGAATATCAACACGGAAATCAATTTTCAGATTCTTACCATGAGGTTTAGTTGATGTAGGACTTTTAAGAAACTCACTTTTCTTATTTTCGTCATCCTCATCTTCTTCCTCTTCCTCTTGTTTTTCTGAATCGTCTTCTTCATAATCATCTTTTTCCGAAGCTTCGGGTGAAGGTATAATATTTTTCTTCGTCTTCATATTGGGTGTATGAGAACGAATACATTCACTCAGCTCCTGAATGGTAACTTGAATTGACATCATGTTTGTTTGCAGCGTAGCCACCTTTTCTTCCATAGTTTGTGGTTCGCCTTCCTTAGGATCATCATCTGACTTTGTCATCCTTGAGCTCCCCTTATTTTCTTAAAGTATTCTAGCTTCTCGAGTACCTCACCAAGCTTTATGTAGATAGATCTAGTGAAAACCATAAACCACAGGGATTTACCCTAAAAACTAACCTTGCTCGTGATGCCAAACTTGATACGTATGACCTCTATACCTTGGTAACTATTACTATAAAAGAGGAATTCAGAATAATAATAGACGATAAACTTAGAAAACAGGACACAAGTAGTGATTCGAAGAAATAGATCTTCTCTAGATTATGAACAAGAAAATTATTACAATTCTCTCTTTGTTACGCTCACAATCTCTCTAAACAATGGATCAACCTTAAATTGTTTGCTAAGATTGCTTTTACAATAAATAATTGTCTCACAAACTTCTCTAGGTTTTCTGTCCTAGTATCTGTGTCTACGTGCGTCAATATCAAGAACACACTAACTAGATGTGTTTAGTTATGAGCTAAACATCCCTATTTATAGGCTTGGTTTGGTTTCCCAAACCTCTTAGGAATCTATTTCCTTTTGTAGAACTAATTCCCTTTCTAGGTATATTACCTAAACTAAGAATACTGCTCAAAACAATGCTCCTTCCTAAACTAGGAATTTATCCTACACAAGGAATCCTTCCTAATATAGGATTATATCCTCAATTCATCTTGAGGAGCATTAGTTACCAGGGAAAGGAAGATACACATGTATCAATCCGTTACCAGAATCAACTATGATTTTGTTAGCAGGGAGATTACTTAATATCCCTGTTATTATGGATAGATGAATGGCGGAGTAGAGATCAAACAGTTTTAGGTATGCATTACCAGAATCAAGTTCTATTATGTTTTCATTTTTTAGGAGCTTATATTCATTCCCATGTCGGTATCAAGGGAAATATCAATCTACTAAACTCACTAATGAAGATCTCACAATATGGGTCGCTAGCCATATTGAAGTGGATGAGTTGACATATGTTTCTTCCCTCTTAACCCAAATCTTATTGTGGTGACAACTTGACAAGACAAGGTATCAAACCTTGGAACAACTGATTTTCTAAATACCCTCAATCAATCTCTTTAAATACTTTATCCGTGAATAATTGTTAAATCTTTTCAAAATAAAAATGTGATTCTTAGATAGGGATTTGTTTTGGAGGGAAAGGATGGCGATATGGATACTGAAAAATATCAAGGGGTCGTAATATCTTTAATTATTTTCCGATTTTTTTTCTTTTTTGTCTATTCATTTCAATTATCTTATAATTAGACACAGATCAATGCGGGGATTTGGACGACGTCTGAATACTTTCAGGATGACTTGATCACATTAAAACTGTACAAACATTATTTGTAGTTCAGAGATGGCATGCTGGGTGTGCATTATCTAGCAAGTGATAGCATATTATGCAGTGGTGAAGGATAAGAGAAGAAAGCAGTGCAGGTTAAGGTTTTGAATTAGAAATTCCCTCTCTTAGTCACACGTGCAGGACAGCTGTGTGTGTTCTGTATCCCACACTCTTTTCTCACACGAGTGATGGTTTTACTTTTACTTGTGTACTAATACTGTCCAAATGTCTGTGTATGGTTGTAATGAATTGTAACTAAATCTTCCTCTCATTTGAGAGTTTCTATGTAATTGATACACTGCTATCATGGCATCATGAGCAGGTTAGATTAGGGTTATTCTTTAATCAACATTTCATTGATCCAAATTTTTTTTCTTTGAGAAGATCATCATCAGCAAATGTATCATCGTTTGAATCTGAGAGGTATTGATTCAACATTGTCTGTATCTTGTTATCAAGAATCTTTTTTCTTGATAAATTACTTCAGATCTACTTTCTTTACAATCTTTTTTAGCTACATTTCATTTTCTTGATCTTTTTCTTCATCATCAACATCAATTCAAGTATTTCGTTTATTTTCAATCAATGGAAAATCCAACTGTTGTTGTCTCTTTCTCTAAAATTCCATTAAATCAACTCACTGGCTTTTTTCACCTTAAACTCAAGGAGGATAATTTCATTACATGGAAGAATTTGATGAATCTTGTAATTCAAAAATATAAGTTACGTCACTATTTGGATGGATCTTTTCCATGTCCACCTCGATTTACTTCAGCTCGTAATCAGGCTAATGGAATTGAGAACAATCTTTATCTAGATTGGATATATGAAGACTCCACAATCATCATGTGGATTAACTCAACAATTTCAGATTCTGTTATTGCTTATTTCTCGACGTCAACAACATCACATTATCTTTTTTCTAGTATTGAACAAAGATTTGCTAGAGCATCTTCAACTCACTCAACTCAATTGTGTACAAAGTTGCTCTCAATCACTCAAGGTAACAAGTCTATTCTTTCATTGATTAATGAGATCAAGTATTTATCTGATCAATTATCTGCTGCTGGAGAAATCATCTTAGACAAAGAATTGGTTGTTGTTACCTTAAAAGCATTACATTCCGACCATATTCCATTTTCTACTGCAATGCGTCACAGAAACCCACCAGTTACATGTGTAGAACTCCACAATAATCTGCTAAGTGAAGAGACAGTCATCAATGAAAGACAGAAAACCACATTTGACAACTCAGATGCAAAGGCATTTGTTGCTCATAGGGGTAACTATAGAGGAGGTTATAATCATTATAGGGGAAATTCTTCTAGAGGTAGTGGATATAATGCTGGAAGATATCCAAATACCAACATATTTGGAAGATATAATTCAGGTAGAGGTTATTATTCATCACCAGAACAAGAAACTTGTCAGCTGTGCAAACAAGAAGGTCATCTTGCACCAAATTATACACAAAGACTCAACTTCTCCTATCAAGGAATACCTACACCATCTAATCTCAGTGCAATGCTAGCAGCAGCTGACATCTTTGACAATGAAGAATGGATTGCAGACAGTGGAGCAAACAATCATGTTGCATCTTCTTCTACTCAGTTACAAGAGGTAACATCTTATGATGGTATTGAAGCCATTCACACATCAAATGATGAAGGTGTTTCCATTGCTTACACAGGCCACTCTACTAGAACTGCTAATGATCATTCATTTGTACTTAAAAATGTTTTAGTTGTTCTACAATCATATCATAGTCTTTTATCTATCCATAATTCACCTCTGACAATAACTTCTCTTTAACACTTGATTCTCATGGATTTTCTGTGAAGGACCTCAATTCTGGGACCACTCTCTTCCAAGGACCACATAAAAATTGTCTTTATCCTATCTCATTTAGCAAATCACCTGAAGCTCATCATGTTTCCACTCTCATAGACCATGCCTTGCTTCACAGAAGATTTGGACTTCCATCCTTCCAAACTCTGCAAAGACTTTGTCATCGGCTCAAATTACCAAATGTTAGCAATAAACCATTCTCTTGTACTGAATGCAAAATTTGTAGGTCTCATAAACTTCCTTTTCAAATGTCTTGTAATGCAGCTACAAAACCACTTGAACTGTTACATATGGATTTATGGGGTCCATGTCATACCTCATCTACTCGTGGTGCTTTGTATTACGCCAATGTTATTGATGACTTTACCAAGTATTGCTGGATTCTTCCCATTTCTTCCAAAGAAGATTTCAAGCATTCTTTTATAGCCCGAGTCACCAGACTTGAAAACATGTTTTCTCATAAAGTTATCAACTTTAGGACTGACAATGGACGTGAATTTCTTAACACCTTCCTTGTACAATTTTGTTCCTCTAAAGGCATAACTCATGAACTGACATGCCCTCATACACCAAAACAAAATGGTGCTGCTGAGGTGAAGCACAAGCATTTAATTGAGGTTACTAGAACACTCTTATTTCAGTCTAGATTGCCTACTGATTTTTGGGTTGAGGCTTTGCAAACAGCCAACTATCTCATTAACAGACTACCAACTAGGTCCATTGCCTTTCATACTCCATTTGAAATGCTTCTTCATAGAGCACCAGACTACAATTTTTAAAAAAATTTTGGTTGTGCCTGTTTTCCTTAGCTCAAACCTTATACTACCAACAAACTTCAACCTAACAGTAAACACTGTATCTTTATTGGTTATAGTCTTACTCAAAAGGGTTCCATATATTATGATCCTGTTTCTGGTGCTATATACATTTGTAGACATGTGTCTTTCAATGAGAAAATCTTTCCTTATACTTCCATTCTTAACCAATCTTCATCTTCATCTGTTGAACCTAAATCCATTTCAGATGCTCCTACTTCTACTTGTTCCTTACTTACTATTTCATTTGTTTTTTCATCTGATATCCCCACAAAAGTAACAGCGAATGATCATAGTATGACTACTAGAGGTAAGAACGTAATATATACACCAAAATCTTATTTTTCTACTAAGCATCCTTTGCATGTTTTTCTTTTGCCAAGAGTTCCTTCTTGTATTATTGCTGCTCTTAAGGAGGAGGTATGGAAAGTGGCTTCAGAGAATGAGCATACAACTTTGTAAAATGCTGGTACATGGTCACTAGTTCCACCAGTTCCAGGATAAAATGTAGTTGGATGCAAGTGGGTGTTTAGAATAAAGTATAATCCTGATGGAAGTATTCACAAGCACAAAGCAAGACTAGTTGCTAAGGGCTATCATCAACAGCATGAGACGGACTTTGATGAAACTTTTAGCCCTGTAGACAAGCCAACTACAATTAGGATTATTCTATTTTTTGTTGTGAAGTATAACTGGCCTATACATCAGCTAGATGTGAGAAATTCCTTCCTTCATGGAGAGCTCAATGAAACAGTGTACATGACTTAGCCACCAGGTTTTGTTGATAAATCCAAACCTCATCATGTGTGTCTTCTTCATAAGGCCATTTACGGACTCAAGCAATCCCCAAGGGCATGGTATGATAAGCTCAGTTCTTCTCTTCTAGCTCTTAATTTCAAGAATTCTACAGCTGATACTTCTTTGTTTGTACATCAAGAAGGTAATCAAATCACAGTATCTTTGGTATATGTGGATGTCATAATGTTAACTGGAGTCTTCAACTTCTTTTCTCAATTTTGTCGTCACTGAGCTTCAACATCAGTTTCCAATCAAAGATTTAGGGCCACTTCATTATTTCTTGGGATTGGAAGCTACAAGAACTGCAGATTCTTTGTTCCTTTCTCAGACCAAATATGCAGTTGACTTGTTGCTCAAATATCATAAGAAGGGATCTCAGCCATGCAATACACCTCTTTCAACTTCCACAAAATTTTCTAAGGATGATGGAATTCTTCTTGAAAATCCAACAGAATACAGGTCACTTGTAGTTTCTCTGCAATATCTGACTTGGACTAGACCAGATCTCTCTTTTGAAGTTAACTTGGTGTGTCAGCATATGCAACATCCTAGGAGTTCTCACATGGATGCAGTAAATAGGATTCTCATATATGTTAAAGGTACCTTGGGTTTTGGATTTCACTTTACTAAAGGAAGTGACTTTCTCTTGGGTTTCTCAGATGCAGATTGGGCTGGTTGTGTAGATGATAGAAGCTCCACAGGTGGTTATTGTATCTTTCTTGGTTCAAATGTCATTTCTTGGTCTTCTAAGAAACAAACCACCATTGCCAGATCCAACACTGAAGCTGAACACAGAACTCTGGATCATAGTACTGCAAAGGTTGTGTGGATTTGCTATCTTCTCCAGGATCTTCATGTCACTCTACCAGGTATTCCAAGATTAGGTTGTGACAACATCATCTCTATTTCACTTGCTTCAAACCCTGTTATGCATTCAAGGATGAAGCATGTCCATCTTGATTATCATTTTATCAGGGAGTTGGTTCAGTCCAAAGCTTTGGATGTTTTCTATGTCAATACTATTTATCAAATTGCTGATATCTTCACCAAAAGTCTGTCGGCACCTAGATTTTCTATGCTCAGAGACAAGCTTCATGTGATTGCATCTCCTATCAGCTTGAGGGGGGATGATAGCATATTATGCATTGGTGAAGGATAAGAGAAGAAAGCAGTGCAGGTTAAGGTTTTGAATTAGGAATTCCCTCTCTTAGTCACACGTGCACGACAGCTGTGTGTGTTCTGTATCCCACATTCTTTTCTCACACGAGTGATGGTTTGACTTTTACTTGTGTATTAATACTCTCCAAATGCCTGTGTGTGGTTGTAATGAATTGTAACTGAATCTTCCTCTCATTTGAGAGTTTCTCTGTAATTGATACATTGCTATCAGCAACATGGTTATGATTTTTTCTTAAATCCAGAAGATTCATGGAGCCATGAGGCATGTGTATAGTCTCATCTTATTCATCTGTTGAGCAATATCACTTACTTCGATGTTTACTATGTATGTTGCCATGTATCTCAGTGAACCCTTTGAATGTCAGACACTGGATTTTTTCTAGAATGCAATGACTTAACATCGACCCTTTTTTTATTCTCTCTTGATGGTTATTACATGTATTTCTTTTATTGGCTTCATGGAGATGTTAGACAGTGGATGTACAAAAGTTATCCTCAGATGCAAAAGTTATTGTGATTTTCTCTCTTTTAAACCTTCTTTGATTAGAATTGTTAACTTGCTGTGCAGTTTGTGTATGCAATCTCATGTATCGCAATTGATAATGATGATGATTCAACAGAAAGAAATGGGAAATATTTTCTTTTTATTCTTCTTTTTTTGTTTGCATGTTGCAACATGATTTTTTGTTTTTTTCGAAACCGAATAAGGAGACAAATATAAATCGGGAAAAAGAAAGAAAAGAAGACTAGGAGGAAAAAGTGCGGCAAATTGCTGATGTCACTCTACAATAGTTAGCCATTTGGGTTTGAATTCTTCCGTTGAAGCCGAGCTTATGGGCCTTATCTGGAGTTATTCGATTGGATCTTAGGTTGTCCACTACATTTAGTTTACAAAATATTCTTTTGTTTACTTGCTAGGTCTTTCGTCCTGAATGAAACGAATATTTTTGTTCGGGAAAAAAGGTATTTGGGGCAGATCATAAATTTTACTATCCCACTGTAGTCGTTTAACGGTGCACGGAGATACGATTTTAGATTATTAATTCCAGTTTATTATTACTGATAAGTTTTATTTTCCCAAAGCTTGTAACGTAACATGTCGCAGATACATGGAAAAAATTCTGATCATGTTGTTGTTGATGTTTAGAATTATTTAGTGCCTCAGTTTAAAACAGTGTGAAATAGCCCATGTCGTGCCGATAATTAAAGAATTTATGGTTTTGGAATTTCTTTTCCTTATTTAATATCGGTATCTGTTAAATGATATTTTGTGCTATGATTTTGGTTTCTTAGAATTTTGAATGTGAGTTAATCAATGAAATTTTGGGTATTCTGTTAGCTTGACAAAACATCATTTATCGAATAGATTTAAAACGAAAACAAACTTCTCAGTTTTCATCCATATTGAAGAACTTTGATGATATTCAGTCAATTGAAGTTATTGCTTTGACAATTGAATTGATGAACAGTAGTGGAGGTTCTAACTAATCGTTATATACCAACAAAATCCTCAGTTAAATTTTCATTGAAAAAAAACACGGAATTGTGTGATTTGGGCGACAACGAAGCACCCCAGAATGAGACTGTATGAAATAGCCCTTGCGGCAAGGCATGGGTGATTCCCTAGTACTCTAAATATTACTAGAGAATCATTTTAACACATGCCAACTATTTATGCCAAATGGGTTTGGGCTTTGTTGGGCTCTTTCCTACGAAGTCTGTGTTGATATCTCAACAGTTTTTGGTAGTAGCTAATAGTGCCTGTAATGAAGAGATTACCGCACTTTGCTTTGTTCCCAAATTCAGCTCTAAAGCCCTTGCTTTTAGTTTTGCTATGCTTGGTTTAGTGAAGCGAAAACATCTACAAGACCCTCAAGCGATGGAACTTCAGAATTTCTGGTATTCCTTACCGTTGAAAACATCTCGGCGAATGAGAACGGTAGACAGATAGGGAAATCTGTTTCCTTGATAAACCAACGTTTAAAAACCGGAGGAGGACATGAAGTACGATTAGATCTAGAGATATCTGACCATGGATTGATGAAATGCCAAATTGATGCACCATCACATACTGCATGATTTGCACGCTATGAAAAGAGCACCGTCGCACAGTTGAGTTACCTGCACAGAAAGTAAAGAATACGATTGACCTTCATAGTTTAATACCCCGTTGAAGGGAATTAATGAATCGATTATGCTTTGGGGAACATAAATTGCATTGGAGAGAGGATGTCCAATTTATGGAGTCTAAGCAAATTAAATATCGTCAAGACTTTATGCTGGCTGTTGGTCCGTCAGTGTTGTAATTAATCTCATTGGTTCCGGAGTCTAAACACATAGACATATAGTACAATAAGATCTCAACGTCGACAGTCCTGCAGTATAGTGTGAATAGGATCAACTTGCTTTATGGAAATGCAATATCCCTGCTGTTCAATGGACAATGAAAAGTTTGGTAGTAGTATCGCTAGCTTCTCATCAGAATATAATTAATTGTATACAGTGGATAGTAGGTTTAAAAATTGTTGGTCCCAAAATTTAATTACTTCGATGTTGCTTACTCTATTATGTGAATATATGTTAACATAATCTAAGATAGTTCAACCCAGCCTATGGTTGCCATGACACCATCCAAACTTCAAAACGTTCCCCCAACTTACAGTTGCCACTCCTAATCTTTATAATGTAGGGATAAAATATGGCACAACACATTTTATTAGTGTGCGGGATTCATCCATTTCCATAGCGCACCAGAAGACGTAGCATGAGCACGTGCGAGAAGATCTAATATGAGTGTGCGAGAATAACACACACTATATCCGAAAACAAGGCTTTATTAGTTGTACCCCACCACATGTTAGCTGTCATCCACTATGTAAACACCTATATAAAAAAAAGGCAGGAAAAAGAAAGGGAGGAGACACACGTTTTGTAGAGGGAGAGACTTTATTTTCTTTATCATCTTCTTCCCCAAAAACTAGATCTAGAGTTCCAAATACTCATTAATGGAGATTCTAAATGTAATATTCATGTAATTACAACAATCACTAGTGAAGAACCATGGATGTAGATCACAATGATCGAACCATGTAAAAAATCTCATGTGTCCATTTACAATTTCAGCACTCTTATCATCATTTTTACAAGAAATATATTTAGATCTATAGAAATTATTAAGGGGTGTTAGTTGTGGGATTTCCTGCAACTACATTTTGGCGCTAGAAACAGGGAGAGTAAAGGATTTTATCCTACCTGCAACAAATATTACCAGATCTACAAAATTCAGAAGAAAAAACCAAAGTTCCGAGGAAAAATTGGAAGTTTCAGTGAATTCATGTTCAGGAAAAAGCAAAAGGCAAATTTGTGAAGAAAACAAAGGAAAGGCGAAGATAAAGATAAGAGGCAGACGCTGTAATTTCTGTCACAAGCGAATACTAGCACAGATGGTTCGAGTTTGAGTGAAAAAGTAATAGGTCACGCGTTCGATTCCTTCTCAGCGCGAAATTTTTCACATAATTTGGATCAAATGCCAAGGGAGAATCAAAGAATAAGAGAAAAATGTTATGCGTTAATTTCGCATGAAGGTGCTTGAACAGTTGGTCAAGAAAACAATATGTGCGTTCGTGGCCGGAAGTTCGAATCTACGTGCGAGCATAGTTTTCTTCTTTTCATGATTCAGAGTCAGGAACACGAGTTGGGTATCGCAAGATCGATTCTCACCGCAAGTATATTTTTTCACACATTTTTTATAACTATTAGGAAGAAGATTTGAATAAGTGTGTGGCTATTTGACTTTCTTCCACGAGCAGGAGACAGAACAGATGGTAAAGGACGAAGAGTATGAGCAAGGCATCATGCGATCGAATCCGCATACACTCATATTTTTCATAAAAAAAATTCTACAAAAGCGATGAGCGAATACAAGTCAAGTTTGCACATTGTGCGTTCATTTCGCACAAAAAAAGTAGCACAAATGAAATAACAAGAACGAAGATATGATAAAGCCACAATATTGTTTCATAATCCCGCATACAAGAAGATGCAAGATGGTCAAGAAAGGAAGATGCAATCCATAGGTCCTGAGTTCAACTCCTACAAATATTTTTGCAAATTTTTATTCAAAGATCATCAAATTAAACCAACAAAGATTATCATCGCATGAAGCATACTATTCAATTAGGATATGTCAAGATTCATTAAATATCCGAGGTATTCAATTAGGATATGTCAGGAATCTTTAAATATCCGAGGTATTCAATTCATTTAAGATTTTTTAGGATAGTTGAGAAGAATGATATATCAGGATTGTTATGGATATTTGTAGAAAAATTATGCATATTATTATCTCATTATAATCTCAACCCAAACCACAAGAGTTACACGGATTGTAGTGGAATTTTTTTTTCTTTTTTTTTTATCACATCATACTATGTCTTTTCCCTCACCACTACCACACACCACCAACCAACACTAGCACCACCATCTCCACCGACCACCAACACCACTACTAACCACCACCATCGCCACCACACACCACCAACACTAGCGCCACCACCACCAACAACCACCACTGTCGACCATCGTCACCGACCACCACCTACAACAACCACCGCCACCACCACAAATACCACACACCACCAGCCCCACACACCACCACCTTCACCTTAATTTTATTGATGGGTTTTTTTTTTCTTTTTTGAAAGGGAAAAATGATCTTCACTTTTTATAAATCTTAATTAATCTTAACTCAATCCAATATAATCCAAAATTATATATCTATAAGATTCTTTTAAGAAACCTTATAAATCCACTAGATTCAGGTAAACTAGTACCTGTTTTTATTCATATAAATCCTGATCCAATACACCCCTGTAAGAACAAAAGGGGCCAAGGATACAACTATCTTAATGAAAGGCGATATCTACACACCAAGAGGAACTCACATCAAGAGAAATATGAATAGAGCGCTATAACAAGAAGAAAGAAAAGCAAAGAAGAAGAGGGCAACAATAAGACCTTAATAAAAAGGCATCAGAATAAAGACTCCAATTAAGGAGCCTAGTTATGCGATTGTGGCGTGCACCCTAGTTCGCGTAAAGAAAGAGACAATAATAAGACCTAACACACGTCATAATTCGTAAGCTAGTTAGCATGGCTCAAGTGAAAGCTACACTGACCCTGGAGCTTGAGTAATGGAGATTTGGGGTGAAACAAAAACCCATCCGGTAGAGCGCCTTAGTTGAAAGACTAAGGTAAGAAGCTCTCTACTAAGGAGTGCGGAAACTCGATCAAGGCGCCGAGGTACACGGTGGAGTCAAGAGTGCCTGAGGCGTCTGGAGCGTACCTGGCCATTCTTGACAAGTCTTGACTATGATGCACTCGGTCCGAAGAAACCCCACTTAGGGTGAGGTCTTGTAACCATAAACCATATCGGTGGAGGGATAAGAGACCGCCAAAACAACTGGTTGTTGCATTACCGGATGGGAAGACCCAACCTTAACCCGGTAGAGGTAACCTTCCTTGAAGGGGCAATCAGGGGGAATATAAGGACGGCACCCTCCATTAGGGAGCTGAATTGGGTCAAAAGACGTAAATGTCATGAGGCTTTTTACTCATGGGAGTATTAATGTTTGTCATATTTACGCACATATAAAACCTGTAGAGGCAATAATACAAGAATAAGATAAGGCGAGATCAATGGGTCGGTACACTACGGTGTAAAGATTTCCTGCGATTTCGTCGCACTAGAGCGAAGAATCTTTAGGAAAAATAAGACTTTTATTTAGGAAGGAAAAATAAGACATCATGAGAAAAATAGAACACAAGTTAATATTGTTTTGCAGGAATTGATAAAGAGCGGATAGGCTGCGAAGAAGATCGCATAATAAATGTGATTGAGGAACAACCACATATGTATGTGATGTAACCTAGCTACATTATGAAGGAAGATATTAGATAACGATCGATATCATTTAGGACCAGTTTAATGTGTCTGGTCATATATTGTTGCATTTTATCTATTCAGGATTCATATATAACTAGTCAGAAAATCAAAAAAGCATATAGAGATTGATAAATTATGTTGTTTGTTCTGATTCTTAATTAAGTTTCATTAAGCTTTTTGTATATAAATTCTAGCTAAATATACATTAAGCTTAACTATTCAGACAGCAACATCTTAATATTGTTTCTGTAATGGAAAAGACTAGCAACTCGACCACCTCTAATAACGCGCTTATTGTAAATCTTAATGTCATGATTGAAGGAGAACCAACTTCGATATTTCCAGCAGAGAAGACACCTGAGGATGAATATTTCTTGTCTAACCTCGATGGTGGTCCGTTTATGATTCATACTATTTATTGTTTTAACAACACTTTCAATAGTGAACTAGATTCTGCTAAAGCTATCAGAGAGGGCTTAGCAAAAGTTCTTGTTTACTACTATCCTCTTGCCGGACGTGTAGCAAAGAATGAAAAAAACAGGTTTATTATCAACTGCACAGGTGAAGGTGCTCTCTTTGTGGAGGCTAAGGCTGATTGTACCTTGGAAGACATCAATGAATTCATGAAACCTGATTCTGTTGCTCTCGAGAAACTTGTTTATGATATTGATGGTGTACAAAACCCTCCACTACTTGTAGCTCAGGTTAGTACTGCATATTAGGTATATGAATTTTATTTCTCTATTATGTATAGAACTTCTTATTCTTTACTTTGTATGCTTTATATATTATCGAAGGTGACCAAATTCAAATGCGGAGGATTTTGTTTGGGATTTAGCGTGGATCACACAATTGTTGATGGAATTTGCGCAATGGAGTTTGTGAATTCATGGGGTGAAGTTACAAGAGGGTTGCCAATCTCAAACCCACCATTCCTAGATCGAACCTTGCTGAAAGCACGAGTCCCACCTAATGTAAAATTCGCCCATGCATTTGAACAAATAATCGGCATGTCAGACACCATGGCTCTGTTGGAAGAAGAAATGCATGTCAAAAAGTCCTTCATTTTTCGCACGGAGAAGCTAGAACAACTGAAGAAAATAGCCATGGAAGATGAGGTTCTAAAAAAATGTACTACTTTTGAAACACTCGCTGCTTTCATGTGGAGAGCTCAAACTAGATCATTAAGACTTCATCCCGATCAACAAGTAAGGGTACTCTTCACGGTTGATGGACGGTCTAAATTAGACCCACCACTACCAAAAGGATTCTTTGGTAATGCAGCCATGTTAATGAGTTGCCAGTCCAGCGCAAGGGAGATACTAGACAACCCATTGTCATCAACAATACAGAAAATTCAAGAAAAAATTAAGATGGTTACCGATGATTACATCAGATCAAGCATAGATTATTTTGAAGAACAACATGAAAGGAAACCGTTAACATATACCATTATCTTAAATGCTTGGTCTAGGCTAGCATTCCACAGTGCAGATTTTGGTTGGGGAGGACCTATTTACTCAGGCCCCTTGCATGTGGCAAAAAATATGGTTTTGTTCTTACCTCATGGAAAGGAACAGAGAGATATAAGTTTGTTTCTTGGTTTGCCTGCTTCTGCAATGAAGATCTTCGAAGAACTAATTGATATCTAGAGGTAAGAAAAAGATTACAAGTCTTTGTTGCTTGAGTTTTACTTTTTGTGTGTTTAGACGTGTGGTTTTGAGCATCTGGGAATTCATAATTTTCGTTTATTATTTACTGTAATTTTATTTCGTCTATCTGTAGTTCAGTATTAAAAATGCACAAAATTGGTTAAAAAGATCAAAATCGACAATTCCTGGGTGAAATGGACAGTTAGATTTTGATCTTGTTTAAATGGCCAAAAATGTAAAAATAGGCAGGATGTAACCAATTTCATCGTGCCTATTTTCAAATATTTTTTCTTATTTTTAATTTAAACAGGATGTATCCAGTTTCATCCTTGCTATTTTTTAAATTTAAGTTAGGATGAAACCAGTTTCATCCTTACTATTTTTTTTTGACCATTTCACCCAAACTATTTTTTACCCGTCTATTTGAAACGTGATTTAAAAATATTTGGACAAATGACCCATTTTCCGTTAAAAATAATTAGGGAGCATCGATGTAATTTGGAATCTTGTTATATTTATACACAACATCCCATCAATACTTGTATCCGTATAGTACTGATTCAGAACATGGTTCTCTCTTATTCTCTTTATTAGAGTTTAGTTTGATCATTGAGAATCGTTAATTCCGAAAAAGCCATGCTATAATCGGTTTTAGTTATGATTTTTGTACAATAACCACTGTGGGCGTAACTTTGATATATATATAGCTGTGCGAAACCAATTTGATATTGCTGGGTGATATACCCCCACACCAGACTAAGGATGCACATACCCTACCCATATCCGCCAATTCTACCCTACCCGCCAATTTTTTAACCGTATCCTACCCTATCCACTATTTGGCGGGTAGAGTGGCGGGTAAAGATTTTCTTAACCGCCAGTAAACGGGTAGGGTGGCGGGTATAGGCCATATCCTACCCATCCTACCTAGGGATGCACATACCGTACTCATATCCGCCAACCCTACCCTACCTGCCAGTTTTTTAACCGTATCCTACCCTATCCATTATTTGGCGGGTAGGATGGCGGGTAGGATGGCGGGTAAAGATTTTCTTAACCGCCAGTAAACGGGTAGGGTGGCGGGTATAGGTCATATCCTACCCACCCTACCCGTTGTGCAGCCCTACACCAGACTCAGTTTTAGACTGAGCCAGTTTATTGTTGTTGACCCGCTTATCGCATGTTAAAAGTACGTCCTATGAGCTATATATGTGAAGTTTACATATGATAATGGTGTAGGTTTCAAAACCTGGTTTTATTTGTTTCAGAACATCTTCCTACTTAATTAAAGGCTTTAATTTCAAGAGAATCATTAGGTAATTGTTTAAGCCATTTACGTAATGGTTAAGTTATAATGGTACGAAAGGAGAAAGACAAAGTTTACGAAGTCATTATTTAAAATTCCCATAAGCATTACTCAGCTCTTTCAGTGTAGTGACCTAACCCTTTGGGCCTCCTAACTAAATTTTTTAATTTAAAACTAGTCCCTACGTTGTCTCCAACGATCTTAGAGAGGCCATGGCACCTTCCAGTCTTCATAGTTCGCCCTAGCTTATGGTTGCCATGACACCGTCCAACCTTCAAAATGTTTCCCCCAGCTTACAGTGGCATTAGCAGTAGCACTGTCCAATCTTCATAATACCAATCTTAATAATCTTTATGGAACTGACCCCAGACTAAATTCTTTTACTTAATTTATATCTAGATTTTCGGCCATTATAGGTAGGTAGATGATGGAGACCACGCACACTACAACTGGGTTTTCTCCTTCATTATACTTAAAAAGTCCTCATGAATCATTCAACAATCGTTTTCAGTAGTCCATGAGTTCTGTTCCTTCAGTGGTCGATCTAGACGTTACTTCTAGTACGACTTTTTTCAATATATTTCATCTAGCAGTTAATGTCGGTGGGAGACTTACCAATAAGTATAGACAATATGTCACAAGAAAATGTGGGACAAATCTTGACTTTTTTAATTTTATTTTTCGCAGAGTCCAACTTTCTGCTTTCACGCAAGGTAAGCTCCAATGTTCGTTCATATGTGATGTGACTGTCTGTCTGTCTGTCTAATCAAAATTAGATTCGGCATCTTATTCATAAGGTCATAAAGTCTTCTTTGGCGTTGTTATGTTTATAGTAGGTGAAAGTTGTGGTGCATAGAAACCCACGATTTCTTTCCTTTTATGGTTCACTGCCTGTTCTGTCTTATTCCTCATTTTGAGCCCTGTAAGGTTTTGAGGCTGCCACCCCACCCTATCTTGAATCAGATGTGTACTTCGGTTTTCACACAAGGAAAACTAGGGAGTATTAGATAACTATCGATATCATTCAGGACCAACTGAGTTTAATGCCTGTGGTTTTTCTTTTGAAGCAAGGAAAACAATTGTACTCTCTCGGTCATATATAGTTGCATTTGATCTATTCATGATTCATATAACTAGTCGGACAATCTAAATAAATAAATAAATAAATAAAGTTGTTTGCTCTTATTCATAATTAAGTTTCATTTTCGCTTTTTGTTTACAAATGGGGGAGAATCTCGACTCTAGCTGTCAGAAAGTCTATGTGGAAACTTTTGACGATGAACATATTGTGAATCTTGATGTCAAGATTATTGGAGAACCAACTTTGGTTACTCCAGCAGAAGAGACACCAAAGGGTATATACTTCTTGTCAAACATTGACAGGGGAGCTGACATGATTCAAACTTTTAATTGTTTTAGAAAAACAATCGATGAAAAAATAGATGCAGCTCAAGCCTTAAAAGATGGCTTAGCAAAAGTTCTTGTTCACTACTATCCTATTGCTGGACGTCTTATTTTGAATGATAAAAATAAGTTTGCAATAGATTGCACAGGCGAAGGTACTCTTTTTATTGAGGCTGAGGCGGATTGTACGTTGGAAGAGATGGGTGACCTGACGCAACCCAATCCTGCTAAGTTTAAGAAACTTGTTTATGGCAATCCTGGTCCAGTAAACATACATGAAAATCCTCCTCTACTTGCGGTTCAGGTTTATAATACATGCCTCTCATATTTTTAATTACGAAGTTAATTCTTGAACTCATCTTTAATTGAGTATGTTGGTATTTTCTTTCTTCTTATTCTCCTAGTATTTTGTATGAAGGTGACCAAATTCAAGTGCGGAGGATTTATTCTTGGACTAAGCATGAATCACACAGTATTTGATGGAACTGGAGCAATGGAGTTTGTGATCTCATGGGGTGAAGTTACGAGAGGATTGCCACTAACGAAACCGCCGTTCCTAGATCGAACCTTACTCAAAGCACGAACCCCACTGAAGACCCATTTCAACCATATACTCGAGGAAATCATAGACATATCAAACACTAATGCTCTTTGGGAGGAAGAAAATCTACTTAACAAATCCTTCATTTTTCACCCCCACAAGCTAGAAAGACTAAAGAAAAAAGCCATGGAAGATGGGGTTCTGAAAAACTGCAGCACTTTCGAAGCACTTACTTCTTTCATTTGGAGAGCGAGAACTAAATCATTAAGACTTCATCCTGATCAACAAGTAAGGCTACTCTTTCCTGTTGATGCTCGGTCTAGATTCGACCCGCCATTACCAAAAGGTTACTTTGGAAATGCATTCGCATTAAAGAACTGCCAATGCAGCGTGAGTGAGATTCTACGAAGTCCATTGTCATCAATGATAGAGCGAATTCGACAATTAATTAAGTTGGTTACAGACCAATACATGAGATCAGCAATAGATTCCTTAGAAGAATACGAGCATCCGTTACCTAAAGCTCACACCCTGTTTCTAAGTGTTTGGACTAGGATAGGATTCCATGATATGGATTTTGGTTCGGGAGGGCCTTTTTTCTCAGGCCCTCCAACTTTGCCAACAAGTGTAGTCTTTTTCTTGGCTCATGGAGAAGAAAGGAAAAGCATAAACTTGTGTCTAAGTCTCCCTGTTTCTGCCATGAAGATCTTCGAAGAAACAATTACTGCAATCGATTAAAATCGAGAGGAAAATCTGTAAGATTCCATATATACACAATATTACAAAAAAATAAAAAAACAAAGATCTTGATTTAATATTTGGTATGCATGATTGTGTGTAATCAATTGCTCTTGTATTCAATACAACAAGATTATCTCACTTGATTATTGAATAAAAGTATCATTTTCGTTATTTCTATAGATTATCATTAACTTACTTAGGGAGAAATGTGTATTGCGTTATGATTTGTGTCGCATTCCAAAAAATTCCATGTCTGTTATAGAAACATAAAACTGATATTGGTGATTCATGTCTGTTATTCCAAAAAATTCCATGTCTCTAACTCTATGATGTGACTTAGAGCAGGTACGTATGTTTGATGGTACATACTACATACGTTCGCTTCTTTGTGAACCCATCATAGGTCAGTTCTACACATCCAGACATTATCTCTTCCTCCTTAATCCTTTTTGAAGAGGATTGCCAATTCAGAAGTGAAATACTATCCCTGGTGACTCTGTCAGATATCTAATTCCTTTTTCTAGACCATGTTTTGATCATCACGTAATGCGCGTTTTCCTAGAAGCATGCATACCAGAAGAATAATTGAGCACACATAACCAGTCTATAGAATGAATGTTGAATGTTGAGGATGGGGAAAGGCGACGTACATAATCTGAAGCCGATGCCCGTGGATATTAGTTTGTACACTCAACCTGTTTATGACAACAATACAAAGGCTACACTCCAAATTGAACGAGTTGGAAGTCCAGAATTGTATTACATCTTGCGAGTTTATAAATAGTTTGGAGGAACCCTTGGATTACAAGGGCAAAAAAAAAAATACAGTTCGATGCGTGTTTGCTTTCACATCGATGGGTGGAACCCTTGATAAAACAAATTAATGATGGAAACCGACCATATTTGCACAGCAAGTGGATTGAGGGCAAGAACCTTATGTAGGTAATAATCATAAGATTTGATACATTATACTGCAAATGAAGTCTCTAGAAAGAGGGAAATTATTGGTAGGGGGAATACTAATTCTTTTGCACAGGGGTTCAGAATGGCAAAAGATAGTCATGAAGAATCTGAAAAGGCAAAAGTCAGATTGAGGGTCCTTGGCAAGAGATAAAAAGATGCATGTCCATTATAACTTACCAACTATATCACAGGTGGCTGCTTTAATTGGCAAAACAAAATAAATTCGTAAGAAAACCTCAAATCACAGGTGGCTGCTTTAATTGTCCATTATAACTTACCAATTATGTGGAGCCATGTTACGTTATGAAGAAAGAAATTATAAAAGCAAGAAAACCTCAAATCCCAAATGTTTGATATGTTGTCAACAAGAAAAGGTTACATCTGGTAATAAAATCTACTCCATTTTAGAAGGAAATTTTGGACTATAAAAGCGGACCAAGGTCAGAAAAAGATTCCGGAATAACATTAGAAAATACAATTCGATGTTTGCTTTTACATCGACCGGTGCAACATATACTGCTATACTTTGCCTTTGTTGCACGTCATCTCTGCACATAAATCAAGGTATACTTTTCCTTTGTTGCATGCCATTTCTGCATCACAAACTAGGTACGGAGTTCACAGTTGATGAGGTTGTAGTACAAATTAATCATGTAGGGGTTAGTTAATGCAAATTTTATGTACAAACACTTTACACACTCTATGTGCGTATGTACCGGGTTAAAGGCTTGTAAAATAAATAAAATTTTATAGCTTTTCATCCAAATGTTTGATTTTCTTGGTTCTTCAATATTACTCGAAATCTTCGTCACTTTCAAGTACTCCAGTGATTCTGAACGTGTTCAACTCAGCATCATAGTTGTTGAAGATCCGTAGCCATAATAATGAGAAAACAGTTTCTTTCAATCATTGTTATATAGTGTCATAGTTGTTAGAGCATTGCTCGGTCGAACTCGCATGCATTGCTATCTCAAGCATGTTTGTCAATGTTAGTGATCAAAACTATAAGTCTTGATTTCTAGCCTATTTATAGATGTCTCGGACTAGGACATAGATAGTGTAGTTGATCTTAGATCTCTCGGCGTTCATCATATGAAGACGAAGAACTACTAAGGGGAGCTTGTGGAACTTCATCAACAAAAGGTATGTGGAGACTTAAACTCATCTATCACTTGGAAAGTCTATTTCTACTCTATCTCCTATATTGAGACATAAGTCGTCTTACGATATAGTTTTCTATTATACACATTTGAGATTTCGAGCTGAGTTTATCTCGCTTATATATTTCTCGAAATATGTGTTGTCAAGCTTTCGCTTTAGCCATGTTCATCTTACATTCGTGACGAAAGTCCGAATAAGATCATATGAAAATTGCCGAGTTACATCTAACATGGTTTGTGTGATACAATCATTTGGTGTTGCCTTGGAATGTTTCATTATGATAATTTGAATAACTTGAAAATCGCTTTGAGAAAAAATAGTTTGTGAACAACAACTATATAACGTCCTCTAAGAAAGTTTCAATGATTGAAATTAAGAGTTGATGATATAACCATCTTTGGATATAAGCATATATAGTGTGTTCGCACATTAGTGTATAAATCCATAAACCGGGAACCAAGTGTATGCATATGTGTGTATACAAAATTGGTGAAGGAGACAACATAAGTATGCGTACCCTTACGCATACTTACTGGTAGAAGTTTTCAAACAGAAAATATCTACTGTGTTTAGGAATTACAAACTCCTAAACTAGTCACCTTAAGTATGCGTACCTGTACGCATACTAGAAGAAGTTTTCGAACCGAAAATATCTGCTGAGTTTGGTAATTACAAACTCCTAAACTAGTCACCTTAAGTACTAGCGGAAGTTTTCGAACCGAGAATTTTTGCTGAGTTTGGAAACTCAACAAACTCAAATCTGGTTGCTTAAGTACGCATACTTAAGCTGGTTATATTGTCAAATCGGTATGTTCATGAACTTAAGCATTTAAATCTTAAGGAATGCAATCTTTGCAAACCGTGGCTATAATGTTCATGATTGATTCGAGTGAATCAAACCGATTTGGTTTCAGTTGTGTATTCTATGTAATTGAACAACTCTTTAACTAGTTTCATTTGAGTCATTTGAACTAGTTATGGATAAGATGCATAAGGTTAATATGAGAGTAAACATATGGCTAACCTCGGTTAACTAATTGTTGAACCAACATGAGTGTACACATTTGGGTACTGTTACATAAACCTAAATGAGGGTACATTTCATTTGAGTGTAACAAGCTAAGTATGATCTAACAGTTGAAAGATATTAGCTTGATTCAATCAGGTTTTTCATCTAACGGTGATTATTGAATGCTTTGCTACCAAGGTAACTTGGATTGCAAACCATGATTTGAAAACTATATAAAGGAGAACTCTAACAACTGGAAAACCTAATCTCACACCTCCCGTGTGATACTAGTTGTATTGCTAGAGTCGATTCTCCTTTAACCTTAGGTTTCTTCTCGAGACCCTGTAGGTTAACGACTTGAAGACTTCATTGGGATTGTGAAGCCAGGCCGATACTACTTCTCTTGTAGTTGTGTGATCTGATCTTGTTGTTTCTATCGTACGAGTACAATTGTAAAATTGGCTTGAGATTTATTTCTCCTATAGGCAAGATAGAAAAGTAGTCACAAACATCTTCGTCTCATCGTTTGTGATTCCACAATATCTAGTTTCACCATCATACTATTTTGATTATTGTGAGGTGATTGATAATACTAGGCTATTCTTGGAAAATATAAGTCCGGTTTATCAATTGGTTCATGTTCACCTTGATTTATCAAAAGACGGAACAAAAACTCTTGGGTATTTCTGTGGGAGACATATTTATTCAATCCTATATACTTTTCTATGTGAGACATATTTGTTTATCAAGTCTTCGACTTTGGGTCGTAGCAACTCTTGGTTGTGGGTGAGATCAGCTAAGGGAATCAAGTGCGTAGTTTCCCGATGGGATCAGAGACGTAAGGAGCGCAACTGTACCTTGAATCAGTGTGACATTGATTAGGGTGCAACTACAATCCAGTCCGAAGTTAATTGGTAGTAGGCTAGTGTTTGCAGCGGCTTAATACAGTGTGGTGTTCAAACTGGACTAGGTCCCGGGGTTTTTTTGCATTTTCGTTTTCCTCGTTAACAAAACTCTGGTGTCTGTGTTATTTCTTTTCCGCATTATATTTTGTTATATAATTGAAATATCATAGGTTGTGCGTTGTATCGATCAATTAGGAAATCCAACCTTTGGTTGTTGATTTAGATTGATTGATCCTTGAACTTTGGTCTTTGGTACCGTTCAAGTTTACTCCTTTTATATTCAATCGGGCTCGCAGATTTCTATTTGATGATTGCGGATTGAATTAATAGTTAGAGATATTAAACTCTTTGATATACTTTATTCTAGATTGAATCTGACTGTCCAGTTGATTCTCTAGAAAGTGTATTGGAGTAAGTCCTCTCAGATTGCCAAACTAATTGTTAGGTGTGGTTGTTAGACCCCCGTATTTTCAATTGGTATCATGGAAGACAAACACGTTAAAGACCTTATAAGTCTGTGTTTATAGCGATCTGATAATGGACGAGTCTATCTCTAATAATGTACAAGTTAAAAAATTACCAGATGTTTTTCAAAGCATGGATTCAGCTGAGATAACTGTCACACTTATGTCAATATCTAAACATTCTCTTAATGTGAAAAATGTTGATAACTGGGAAATACTCCTAGAAAAACAGTTAGATGAACTTTCTAATGAAGGTGATTCAGATATTAATAGAGAGGTTGATGAGAAAGTCTCAGAGTATGTTAAGGTTTTGAATTCGCTAGAAAAGAAGAAGATTGCAACTTCTCATGTCACACCTCTTCTGACTCCTCTCTGTCAAAAAAACAAGCAATTGAGAAGATGCTACGCAGGTGTTTATGTTTCGAATCGTTCTAATGAATCGATCCTCAAGGATTCTGAGGAAAACCTACGTATGCAGTCACTTGAATGTGATAATCTTTATCAAAAGTACTTTTCATTGGAAGAAAAATTTGCAGAATCTGAAGCAAGGATTAACTCTCAACAAGTTAGTTTTGATGACAGAGAAAGCGCTTTTCCCTCTCGAGAAAAACGTCTTGAGGCTGATTTAGCTGCTTCTCTTGATAAATCAAGATGTTGGAAGATGACTTGAAAAAGTTCAATACTAGTTCAAGCAAGTTAACCACTATGCTAGGAGAAAGTAAAAATCATCGTGATATACGAGGATTGGGATATAAGGGAATAGATGCTCCAAGTATTAGCAAAGAGGTAAAATTTGTCAAGGCTAGTGATTCTTCTCAGCAAAAGGTTTCCACTGATGGAAAAAGTGAAATACCTTCATCGGCAATTAAGGTTCAAAAGAGTAAAGTATATCAATCTCCAAAGTCAGCACACACTGATCGAGGTAAAAACATTCCTTATGTTTGCCACTATTGCGGAAATAAAGGTCACCTGGAAAGGAGATGTCGTTTATGTATAAGGAATGAGAAACTTCATGATGTTCTTGTTTGGGAATCACAAGAAGTTGTGAAACCAAGATCATATGTTAATACTAATCCCATTAACGTTACAGGTTGTAATTGTCCAACCTTTAGGCAAATGAATCAGTGCTGCGATAAACCTAAATTTGCATATAAACGTCATACGAATCCTTTTTACAATCGTAATGGTTATCAAAAAGATAAATTCGTAAAAATGAAGACAAGATCCGATGCTCCCAGTTGGATAAAGACTAACTTGGAAAAGAATAGTCAATCCGATTCTCTTCGTAGAATTCTAGAAGAGAGTAATGGGAAGAAGATTCCAATTGTTCCTAAACGCACTCATAAATGGATACCAAAGAAAGTCAATGATGTTTTGAGTATGAAAAGGAATGATCTCCCAGAAAATTCCATGACTATGGAGAAGGCAGTATCCATGATCTTGAAACTTAACAAGTTCTTTGGAAAGATGGATTTGGATGTGAAAGGTTCTAAAAGCGATCTCTCTCATGATAATCCAAAAGTCACTTGTGGTGAGCAAGACATTGTTCACCTCAACACAACTTGATTGTGTTGTAAGTGAATCCTCACCAAGGAATGCCTTGCTATGTATACGGTGAGGGAAGCACGATAATTGAAGCATACATATTATATTCGGTAAGGCTGTAGAATTCAATTGGATTTGTATAAGAAGGTATGTCTATAAAATTGAGCAAGATTTGTGTTTTTATTTTCTTGGAGTATTTATGATGATCTTTCTTATCGTTCATTTCTACCTAACTTGATATCTTCCTAAGGTTCTTAAATGTTTAGGGTTGAACATAACAGTTCGGGATGTTTGAACTTCATGGTACACATACCAGGTATGCATAACATCATTTAGAATCAAAATCCATGGGTTTAAGTACGCACACCCGTTTTCATACTGCTCCAGTATACGAAAACTCGTTTGCAAACCCGTATGCATACTTGAAGTCGATATTCGGTAAATTTGTTTTGGCCGTAACTTCTTCGTCCGAACTCGGAATGACCTCATTCTTTTTGCATTCTCTTCCTATTTGAAGTATCTTCAAAATGGTGATGATAAATCCTTAAATTTGGATGAGTTAAGATTGGTATTTTTCCTGTCTCTTTTGTTTTGAGTGTTTTTCTCCGTTTCGTCGCACTTGTTCCACTTCTCTTGGAATTGGGCACTTGGATTCTTGAATTACTACTCTTATAAGATTATTTGTAGCTTATACAAGAATGTTTTTGGTGAATCACAAAGAAGGAAGTTCATGAATGGGCAGTAGTTAGTATGCTTTACTATGGGATTCTTGAATGTTCACAATCATTTTATGTGAACTATGGTGCATGGTCATTAATGACTTTGTATGTTCTTATTTGTTAAGAAAATATTTTTATATACCTTTGGTAGCTATTCTTGGTGTAAATACGGGCGAAAAAGATTGATTATATCCTCTAAGGACAAATCATCTTATATGTGCATTACGAGTTTTTCTTGATGCCTAGGAAACTTCTTATGAGAATTTATTCTTATTTTTGAGAAGGATTACTAGAGTCTGAAATAGCCATTATCGTTAGTACACATAGCTATGTCCAATATTTTCATCTTCAATGTTTTTAGATTTATTTATTTAAATTCTAAGTTATTTGGAAGATGATTGTTTGCAATTTTAATCTTTATGTTTTATATATTGCAAATTGTTATGGGAAATGGTGTTGGCGTCCGTGAATTATGATTGTCCCATACTTTCTCAAAAGATATCTCTATTATGTTGATATGAATGTATTGATAAAAAATAGAATGAACTTTTGACAACCAAAAGTTAAATCCTTTTATGTCATTAGTTTGATAAAAGAAAGGATAAAACTTTTGTTTCACAAGGATAAGTATGTTATATGTCATTATGCAAATAGTGATGAAAAATAGAATGAATCCTTGTATATTCTGCAGTATTGGTCGATCTCCGATCCACATTTTTGTGTATGTACTGTGTTGCTTCATAAGCTTTCTTATGTTTGAGCATAATCAATTGAATTGATCATATTCATGGTTTGTTTAGTTGTGTTGCTCCATAAGTTCTCTTACGTCAAGCATGACCAATTGAATTGATCACACTCTTGTGGTAATTTAGTTGTGTTTTCCAATTGAATTTATTCATAGGTTCGCTTGTGATTAATTTAATTGTGTATTTTGGATACAAATTCATGTTTCATGTGATTTGGTTATATCAAAAGAAATCCTTATTTTCTTGTAAAATCAAGGTCGCCTTTGTTGTTCCTTTAGGAATGACATTTTATGGAGGAGAGTTCTTTTGAACTTGTGCTTAATCGCCATATCTTTATGGGGAGTGCGAATATGGAATATTTTAGGGGTTGTCTTGTATCTTTATAAACTCCTTGATGAATGCATTTAGCTTCGACTTTATGATTGCATCTAAATTTGTTGGTATGTTAATATATCTTTGGTCATGAAGTATCTCCGTGGAAATTTCATTAGGATCCCACTAATTTTTGTACCTTTGCCAATTTTATTGACAAAAAGGGGGAGAATTAATGTGTAGTTCATACTACAAATACATATGGTTTACGGATCATTATGTAAGGGGGAGTGGTTTTCATGTTGAGATAAAGTATTGACTAAGTGGGAGTGATACATATCACCATGGTATTATTGTCAAAGTTGTGATACAATTGAACTTTGATGTTGTGTAATAATATCATGACACTGCATAACAATGATAGAGAGAATTTGTTTTCTCATTGTTATAGCTACGGATCTTCAACAACTATGAGAGTAAACTTACAACCTTTGGAATCATGGAGTACTTGGAAGTGACGAAGATTTCGAGTCGTGTTGAAGATGCCAAGGAGATCAAGCATGTAGATGAAGCTTCAATTTTTTATTTATTTTGTAATACATATGTATTGATAGTTTTGTCACTAAAATTGACAAAGGGGAAGATTGTTAGAGCATTGATCGGTCAATCTCGCATGCGTTGCTATGTCAAGCATGTTTTTCAATGTTAGTGGTCAAAACTATAAGTCTTGATTTCTAGCCTATTTATAGATGTCTCGGACTAGGACATAAATAGTGTATTTGAGCTTAGATCTCTCGGCGTTCATCATTTGAAGACTAAAAACTACAAAGGGGATCTTGTGGAACTTCATCAACAAAATATATGTGGAGACTTAAACTTATATATCACTTGGAAAGTATATTTCTACTCTATCTCCTATATTGAGACATAAGTCGTGTTACGATATAGTTATCTATTATACACATTTGAGATTTCGAGCTGAGTTTATCTCGCTTATATATTTCTCGAAATATGTGTTGGAAAGCTTTCTCTTTAGCGATGTTCATCTTACATTTGTGACAAAAGTCCGAATAAGATCATATGAAAATTACGGAGTTACATCTAACATGGTTTGTGTGATACAATCATTTGGTGTTTCCTTGGAATGTTTCATTATGATAATTTCAATAACTTGAAAATCGTTTTGACGAAAAATAGTTTGTGAACAACAACTATATAACGTCCTCTAAGAAAGTTTCAATGATTGAAATTAAGAGTTGATGATATAACCATCTTTGGATATAAGCATATATATTGTGTTCGCACATTAGTGTATAAATCCATAAACCGGGAACCAAGTGTATGCATATGTGTGTATACAAAATTGGTGAAGGAGACAGCATAAGTATGCGTACCCTTACGCATACTGGTACAAGTTTTCGAACTGAAAATATTTGTTGTATTTAGGAATTACAAACTCCTAAACTAGTAACCTTAAGTATGCGTACCCCTACGCATACTAGATGAAGTTTTCGAACCGAAAATATCTGCTGAGTTTGGGAATTACAAACTCCTAAACTAGTCACCTTAAGTATGCGTACCCATACGCATACTGGCGGAAGTTTTCGAACCGAGAATTTCTGCTGAGTTTGGAAACTTAACAAACTCAAATCCGATTGCTTAAGTATGAATACCCGTACGCATACTTAAGCTAGTTATTTTGTCAAATCAGTCTGTTCATGAACTTAAACATTCAAATCTTAAGGAATGCAATCTTTGAAAACCGTGGCTATAATGTTCATGATTGATTCGAGTGAATCAAACCGATTTGGTTTCAATTGTGTCTTCTATGCAATTGAACAACTCTTTAACTAGTTTCATTTGAATCATTTGAACTATTTATGGATAAGATGAATAAGGTTAATATGATAGTAAACATATGGCTAACCTCGGTTAACTAATTGTTGAGCCAACATGAGTGTACACATTTGGGTACGGTTACATAAACCTAAATGAGGGTACATTTCATTTGTGTGTAACAAGCTAAGTTCGATTTAACGGTTGAAAGATATTAGCTTGGTTGAATCAGGTTTTTCATCTAACGGTGATTATTGAGTGCTTTGTTACCAAGGTAACTTGGACTGCAAACCATGATCTAAAAACTATATAAATGAGAACTATAAAAACTGGGAAACCTAATCACCACACCTCCTGTGTGACAATAGTTGTATTGCTAGAGTCGATTCTCCTTTAACCTTAGGTTTCTTCTCGAGACCCTGTAGGTTAACGACTTGAAGACTTCATTGGGATTGTGAAGCCAGACCGATACTACTTCTCTTGTTGTTGTATGATCTGATCTTGATGTTTCTATCATACGAGTACAATTGTAAAATTGGCTTGAGATTTATTTCTTCTATAGGCAAGATAGAAAAGTAGTCACAAACATCTTCGTCTCATCGTTAGTGATTCCACAATATCTAGTTTCGCCATCATACAATTTAGATTATTTGTGAGGTGATTGATAATACTAGGTTGTTCTTCGTGAATATAAGTCTGTTTTATCAATTGGTTCCTGTTCACCTTGATTTATCAAAAGACGGAACAAAAACTCTTGCGTATTTCTGTGGGAGACAGATTTATTCAATCCTATAAACTTTTCTGTGTGAGACAGATTTGTTTATCAAGTCTTAGACTTTGGGTCGTAGCAACTCTTGGTTGTGGGTGAGATCAGTAAAGGGAATAAAGTGTGTAGTATCCTATTGGGATCAGAGACGTAAGGAGCGCAACTGTACCTTTAATTAGTGTGAGATTTATTAGGGTTCAACTACAGTCCAGTCCGAAGTTAATTGGTAGTAGATTAGTGTCTGTAGCGGCTTAATACAATGTGGTGTTCAAACTGGACTAGGTCCCGGGGTTTTTATGCATTTGTGGTTTCCTTGTTAACAAAATTCTGGTGTCTATGTTATTTCTTTTCCGCATTATATTTTGTTATATAATTAAAATATCACAGGTTGTGCGTTTTATCGATCAATTAGGAAATCCAACCTTTGGTTGTTGATTGATATTGATTGATCCTTGAAAATTGGTCTTTGGCACCGTTCAAGTTTACTCCTCTTATATTCAATCGGGCTCGCAGATTTCTATTTGTTGATTGCGGATTGAATTAAGAGTTAGAGATATTAAACTCTTTGGTATACTTTATTCTAGATTGAGTCTGACTGTCCACTTGATTCTCTAGAAAGTGTATTAGAGTAATTCCTCTCAGATTGCCAAACGAATTATTGGGTGTGGTTGTTAGACCCCCGCATTTTCAATAGTATTATTACTCAACATCAAAGTTCAATTGTACCACAACTTTGACAACAATACTATGGTGATATGTATCACTCCCCCTTAGTCAATACTTCATCTCACAATGAAAACCACTCCCCCTTACATAATGATCCTTAAACCATATGTATTTTTAGTGTGAACTACACATTAATTCTCCCTCTTTTTTTCAATATAAATTGGCAAAGGTACGAAAACTATTGGGATCCTAATGAAATTTCCATAGAGATACTTCATGACCAAAAGAGAACATATCAACTTTGTTTAGATGCAATCATATAGTCGAAACGAAATGCATTCATCAAGGAGTTAATAAAGATACAATAAAACTCCTACAATATTCCACAGCCGCACTCCCCACAAAGATTTGGCAAAGAAACACAAGTTCAATTAAGAACTCTCCCCCATAAAATATCACTCCCGAAAGAACAACAAGAGCGACCTTGCTTTTACAAGAAAAGAATGATTTATTTGTAAATTAACAAATTACATGAAACATGAATTTGTATCCAGAAAACTCAATTAAACTAACCACAAGAGAACCCATGATTAATTTAATCGGAAATGCTCAACATAAGAGAACTTACAGAGCCACATAGTACTTTCACACAAAAGTGGATCAGGGAAAGATCAATACTACGGAATATTCAAAGATTCATTCTATTTTTATAAATAATTGCATAATGATAGTATAGAATAATCTTTGTAATCAAAAGTTCATCCTATCTTCCATCAATATTTGCATAATGACACAATAGGCTTAACTTTTGACATATATGGGACAATCATAGTTCACGGACGCAAACACACATATCCCACAACAATTTTTGCAATATATGAAACCAATAAAGATTAATACTGAAAAATCATCTTCCAAAAGTTACAAATGAGATTAGAAGAGAAGTACTCAAAGAATCCAAGTTTCCAAGTCCAAGAGAAGTGAAACAAGTGCGAAGAAACGGAGCAAACACTCAAAAACAAGGGATAGGACAATGAACAATCTTAACTCATCCTAATTCAGGAATTCTCATCACCATTTTGAAGAGAATTCAAAGAGGAAGAGAATGCAAAAGGAATGAGGTCATTTCAAGTTTGGATGAAGTAGTTACGGCCAAAACATGTTTACCAAAAAAATGACGTTTACAGGCTAGTACACATACCGTTTTGCAAACGAATTTTCGTGACCTGGAGCAGTTTGCAAAATGGTTTGCGTACTAAAATCCACGGATTTTTCTTTTAAATGATGGTATGCATACCTGGTATATGTACCACGAAGTCCAAACGTCCCGAACTACTATTTTCAAACCTAAATATTTAAGAACCTTAAACATAGATCAAGTTAGGTAGGAATGAAAAATAAGCAAGGTACATGGATCATTATAAGTACTCTAATTAAATAAAAACACAAAGATTGCTCAAGTTCATAGACATACCTTTTTAGAAGAACCCAATCGAATTATACATCCTTACCGAACATAATATGTGCGCCCCAATTCTCGTGCTTCCCTCACAGTATACATAGCAGGGCATTCCTTGGTGAGGATGTACTTACAACACAATCAAGTTTTGTTGAGGTGAATAAGGTCTTTCTCACCACAAGTAACTGAAACAGACTTTTCCGCAACTATGGAATTTTCACCATCTATAGTTTTTGTTTTATTTCATTTCACTTTTGGATTATCATGAAAGAGATCGCTTTTAGAACCTTTCATATCCAAATCCATATTTCCAAAGAACTTATTAAGTTCCAACATCATGGATATTGCTTTCTCCATATTCATGGAATATTCTGGGATATCATTCATTTTCACACTCAAAACATCATTGACTTTCTTTGGTATCCACTTCTGAGTGCATTTAGAAACAACCAGAACCTTCTTCCCACCACTATCTTCTATAATTCTCGGAAGAGAATTGGATTGACTATTATTTTGCAAGTTAGTCTTTCTCCAATTGGGAGCATCGGATCTTTTATTCGTCTTTACGAAGTTATCCTTTTTATAACCATCACGACTGTGAAAAGGATTCATATGACGTTTATAGAAAAATCTAGGTTTATCACAACACTGATTCCTTTGCCTAAAGGTTGGACGGTTACAACCTGTAACGTTAAGGGGATTAGTCTTAACATATGATCTTGGTTTCACAACTTCTTGTGATTCCCAAAAAAAAAAAACATTATGAAGTTTCTCATTCCTTATACGGAAACGACATCTCCTTTCCAGGTGACCTTTATTTCCGTAATAATGGAAAACATAAGGAATATTCTTACCTCGATCCGTGTGTGCTCTCTTTGGAGGTTGATATACTTTATTCTTATGAACCTTAACTTCCGGTGAAGGTATTTCACTTTTTCCATCAGTAAAAACCTTTTGTCCAAAAGAATCACTAGCCTTGATAAATTTTACCTCTTTGCTAATGTTTGGAGTTAATCCTTGCTTCAGTTTCTGCAAGTTTCTCTTCCAACAAGAAGTATTTTTGATAAACATTATCACATTCAAGTGAATTTCTACTCAGGTTTTCCTCAGAATCTTTGAGGATCGATTCGCAAGAGCGATTCCAACCATAAAGACCTCACGTAAATCCTTTTCAATTTCTTGTTTTCTCGACAGAGAGGAATCAGAAAAGGTGTGACATGAGAAGTTGTCATATTTTTCTTTTCCAAAGAATTTAATACCTTAACATACCCTGAGACTTCCTCATCAACATCTCTAAAAATATATGAATCACCTTCATCAGAAAGTTCATCCAGCTGTTCTTCTAGGCGTATTTCCCAATCAACAGTTTCTACATTGAGAGAATGTTTAGATATTGACTTAGATGTGACAGTTCTCCCAGGTGAATCCAAGCTTTGAGAATCATCTAATAATTTCTGACATGGTACGTTATCAGAGATAAACTCGTCCATAATATCTAGATTTCATCAAACACAGACTTATGAGGTATTAAACGTGTTTTCCTACTCCGATACCAATTGAAAAACCGGGGGCTAACAAACATACCCAATATTTATTTTAGTAATGTGTATGGACTAACTCCAATATACTTTCAAGAGAATCAACTACATAGTCAGACTCAATCTTAAGAAAAGTACATCCAAGAGTTATATCTCTATTTCTTAATTCAATCTGCAATCAAACGTATAGGAATTTACGAGCCGGATTGGATATAAGAAATAACTTGGACGGTATCAAAAACCAATATCCAAGTGTCAATCAATATAATCAAAAACCAAAGGTTGGATTCACAATTGATTGAACTTACGCATAACGTGTGATATTTCAATTATATAAACAAATATAATACGGAAAAGAAATCACACAGACACCAGAAATTTTGTTAACAAGGAAACCGCAAATGCAGAAAAACCCCGGGACCTAGTACAGATTTGAACACCACATTGTATTAAGCCGTTACAGACACTAGTCTACTCCAACTTAACTTCAGACTGGAATGTAGTTGATCCCTAACCAATCTCACAGTGATAAAGGTACAGTCGCGTTCCTTACGCCTCAAAAACCACACCGGATTCTGCGCACTTGATTCCCTTAGATGATCTCACCAACAACTAAGAGTTGATACGACCCAAATTCTAAGACTTGATAAACCAATCTGTCTCACGCAGAAAAGTCTATTGAATAGATAAATATGTATCCCACAGATATACCTATGAGTTTTTTTTCCTTCTTTTGATAAATCAAGGTGAACAAGAACCAATTGATACACCAGACTTATATTCCCGAAGAAAAGCGGAGTAATATCGATCACCTCACAATAATCTTAATCGTATGGTAACGAAACAGGATATTTTGGAATCACAAACGATGAGACGAAGATGTTTTTTGACTATTTTTTATCTTTCCTATCGGAGACTAAATCTCGAGCAAATCTTAGAGAAGATAGTACTCAATACGATAGAAAACAGCAAAAGACAAGAACACGCAACTACAGAGAAAATAGCTGGGTCTGGCTTCACAATCCCAATGAAGTCTTCAAGTCGTTAACCTACAGGGTTTTGGAAAAACCTAATCTTAAAGGAGACTCGACTCTAGTCGCAACTAGTATCACACATGAGCTGTGGGTATTAGGTTCCCCAGTTGCTAGATTTCTTCCTGATGTAGTTTTCAAATCAGGGTTTGCAATCAATGTTACCTTGGTAACAAAGCATTCAATATTCAACGTTAGATGAAAACTTGATTAGACATAAGCTAATATCTTTCAACCGTCAGATCGAACTTAGCTTGTTACACACAAATGAAATGTACCCTCATTTAGATATGAGTAACCGTACCTAAACGTATACACCTTGTTGGCTGAATAATAGTTAACCGAAGTTAGACATAGTATGAAAACGGGTACGCATACCTAAGTAGACGGACTTGGAATGTGTTCGATAGTACGCAAACGGGTACGCATACTGTCACACATCCAAACTTCAGTTGAAATCAGTACGCGTACGGGTACGCATACCAAAGTTCCCGGACTTCAACTGAGTTCACCAGTACGCGTACGGGTACGCATACCAAGGCTCCCGGACTTCACCTGACCTTGCTAGTACGTATACGGGTATGCATACTACATCATTCTTGGATCAACATATATGCAAGTACGCATACTATGTCTATAATCCAATTAAGGTTAAGTGTTCTAAACTCCATTTCAATCATTGAAACATTCTTAGAAGACGAAAATACCTGTCTCACACAAACTATTAGCTTCAAAGAAATTTTGAAGTGATTGAATGATTAACACGAAATATTCTGAGTCTATATCAAATGACTGTCTTACACAAATCATATAAGATGTTACCAGACGATTTTCACATGATCATCTTTTGACTTTCGTCAAGAATATAAGATGAACTTGGTTAAAGTGAAAGCTTACCAATACATAATTCGAGAAATTTGTAAGCGAGTTAAACTCAGCTCGAAATATCAAATGTGTATAAATCGAATACTATATAGATATACGACTTTTGTCTCACATAGGAGATAGAGTAGAAATAGACTTTCCGAGTGATAGATGAGTTTCAGTTTTCACATACCTTTTGTTGATGAAGTTCCACAAGCCCTACTTAGTAGTTCTTCGTCTTTAATTGATGAACGTCATGAAGTCTAAAGCTCAACTACACAATCTATCCTAGTCCGAGACATCGCTATAAGTAGACTAGAAATCAAGACTTATAGTTTTGATCACTAAACTTGAAAAACAAGCTTGAGATAGCAACACTTGCGAGTTAGACCGAGAAGCGCTCTAACATATAGTACTCCAAATGATGGAGGGAATGTATTGTTTGGCTACAAACACTCATGGGATGCGAAGATATATGTGACAAAGGTATTCTTAACTATCAAAATAAGTTTGGTTATTTTTTGGACATATGTTTCTTTAAGTATTAATAGTGTGATGTTATTTTTTTAGGATCATATTGATGCATTTCGTCTTGTTCTTCGTCAAAAGGAGGCCAAATGGGATATTTCCAAGGAGTGTGACTAGTTTCAGGCAAAGGTTAAAAAATGTGTGTTATGGAAAGCCATTAATTACGCACATGATGAATTTTATGTAGTCATTGTATCTGTATGATGAATTTTGAGAGACAATACCCGGAGACGGCTACCATACATCTTCCATTTGGAGAGATGAGAATTACTCCCGATGATTGCATGAGAGTCACCAGACTACCAGTGGAAGGTAATTGTCTTCGAGAAGGCTACAACCACACGATGCATTATGAGGCTCTTGAAGTATTGGCTCTAAAGTGTCTAGGATGGGATGCAAGAAAGACATAGTGTGAGTTTAGACGTTCTATGATGGAGCCTGATCCTTGCCAGGAATATAATCCGAAAGAGCCAGATGGAGCGAAAATGGTGAAGAAATTCAAGTTGGTACCCTTGAAGGAACAATTTGGAGGGGCAGCAAAACAGGTAAAACGGGGAAAGTTGGTGATGGAAGAGGAGAAGCTTAAGCACCATGTCACTGCTTATTGGTTATATCATCTAGGAACTATTATTTTTCCCGCCATTTTCAAAAATAGGGTTGATGCACATTATTTGTAGCTTTTGGAGGACCTTGATGAGATGGAACAACTACTCTTGGTCTACTTAACACTAATTCAGGTGACTTTTTACATTATAAATTAGCATATCATTCGACAAGATTTTGTGCTTCCAATTCATTTTTCATCTATGTGGTTAATATTTTCGGTTATTCGCATAGGTTTGGGTGTACGACTACTTCTTTGGTTTTGGAATTGGATTCAGAGAAGAAAGCTTATCCCTACGACGCGCCTACAGCAGGAAAGTGGGTTTTCTTGGACGCACAGAAGAAGTCCAAAGAAAGTCAGTTGATTTCGTTGGGGGAGAAATTGGATAATTTGATGTTGAAAGATGTGGTGTTTCACCTATACGGTGTACCCGATGAATTAGATGTAGATGAAGTCGAAGTCCAGGATTTGTCTTTAGCCCCGAGTTACTATGGACCATTGTGGTATCCTAACGGCTACTCAATGTATAATATACGGAGAGTACTAAGACAACTTGATTTTCTCCAAATTATACCCGAGGTGGAGAATGAAAATTTCAATTTGGTGGTTAAAGGAACAAAGAACGCCGAAAATTATTTTATCCCAAAACATGAACCAACTGCATCATTGCAACATTGGATCAACCTTAATAAGTATTATTTACATTTAGGTTATTGTGTAAATTTAGGTGAAGTTCCAAATGAATGTGTCGAATATTATATGGGGTGGTATCAAGATATTAGTCATCCTCTTATGATAAATAGACAACAAAAAGATCGTGCTGATAAGGCAAAGGCGAATGAGAGGGAGGATAAGAGAGTTCATAAGGAGATGCCTATTTATGGAGAAGAAGCCCTTAAGTTATGAGATAATGTATGTGGTGAGAAACTGTCTTCTGTTTATACTTTAAGTTGTTATAAAGTGTTGAAACTAAAATCAGGTGAATTAGGGTAAGAAATTGTTGTTGAAATCAGGTGAAGAATGGTAAGAAATTGTTGAAGAAAATGCTGACTAAAATCCTAGTGGAGAGTCGATGTTGACTCGGGAACAAACTGACCTCTACGTCCAGTGGGACAGTCTTATATCTCAAAGACTGGTAGAGCCAAGTCAGTCTAAGCCATTGAAGAGGGATCGAAAACAAGGAGAAGGTTCAAGTCGCGTTGTTCGTACCACGGTGGAAGAAACCGGTGGAGGATATGAAACCCCAAGTGAGTAGGAAGTTCAACCTAACACTCGTACTCAAAGAGGAAGTAAAAGGTATCGTAGAACTAATGGTCGTTAATGATTTCGTATGTTGTAGTTTCAAAAAATATCTTAGTTATGGATTTCGTATGATTGTATTTTCAGAAAAAATCTTAGTTATGGATTTCGTACGTTTATGTGTTTTAAACAATTAGTTAAGGAATTTCGAAATTTGATATGTATGTACACTTTTATATTTGTTTTAATTGGGTTTGTGTTTGAATTTTATGTGTGTATTGTAATTAGATACCAACAACTCTTCAATCAACAGGCTACAAAGTATACTTCGCAAAAATGGAAAACTAAGACAGAGAACCGAACTTATAGTTCGGCAACCTGTGAAATACCATAGGAAACCGAACTTTGTCTTCGATTACCTGTATAATTTTACAGGTTGTCGAACTCATGATTTGATTATCTGATTAATTTTTCCAGATATCCTAAATATAGTATGAAAAAACCCTTCAATTTGAGGCTACGGATAAAATTTCGGTTACCTATTAAGTTTAACAGAGAACCGAACTAACGCTTTGGTTATCTTCTTCCAAAATGGATCAATGTCGCTTAAAGGGATTATGCCATGCTCGTAGTTGAGTATCATATGCCGACAAGGGGGTCCCATATACTTTTTGATGTTACAAACACAAACCTCATCCCGCTTGGTTTCCCACTTTTCAATCAACTTGACTTCTATAATCAACAACTCCATACATTGACGAGATACGTTGTAATGGATTCCCTTGAACAATGGGTGATTGGCATACTTTCCGGTGATCTTGAAGATACGACTTTTTTGGAGTTTCTCTTTAATTCAATCAATGTTGCGCTTGAAGTAATTTTCCATAGCATTCCACACGGTTAAAAAATTATTAACATGTCCAAAAAGATTCTTCTTCAACCGGTGGTGATCCAACTCTACCAAACTTGTCACTTGGTTTCCTAAGTGTTGATATTGGTTGGTGTAGGCATAAATAAACCTCTCTTTGTGCGGTTCCAACCATTTCCGAAGAACATACGATACAACATCGGGGTAATCAGGAGTACCCCAATGCTCGATAAAATATTCAAGATTAGATAATACTCATCCTCGGTGAGAGACCAACACAATGACTCCCATTCACCTTTGAAAGCAACCTATTTATCGCAATTTAGTTCGTATTTTTTTATCAACTTCCTCTTTTGCATCCGCTCGTCCATCTTCTGGTAGCTTCTTAATCTCATCACATCCTTTTCTCTTGGGTGAAAAATTTATTGGGTTGCACTTATTCATCATATTACACCATATATGGAAGGTACAAAGCATTTTATGTGCTAATGGGAACACTTCCTTTATTGAATTCATCAATGCGACTTCATTTTCGGTCACTATAACCCCGGGAATATCATCACCTCGGAAGATTTCATTAAGTTTTTTTAGTTCCCAAGTGTAACTAGGTTCTTGCTTGTCCCTTAGAAAACAAAAAGCCACGGTAAATGGTGACTTCGTCGAAGTAATCCCAACAATATTCAACAATGGCATCTCGTACTTGTTAGTTTTATAAGTGCAATCCATTATTAGAACTCCATGTAAGCATTGAGCCAATTGAACACAAGTCGGATGCGCAGTGAAGTGATGTGTTATTTCTCCGTCCGAATCCACATCCTTTTGAACCGTGTAGTCTTTTTCTTTGGAAAAAAAAATAAAATAATTGTTGCATCACTTGTGTATATCTCAATTCCTTCTTTCTAATTGTCTCAACTGCATTTTAAATGGTGGATAAAGATGAGTGGTTATCCTTGTTATCCTCCTTTATTATTTGGAGCATTTGAAGCGGTGAAATACCCATTGTCCTTATTTTAGCTATCTTGTCCATTTCTTGAGGAGTTAGATTTTACTCCATGAAATGTCCTTCAAGATGATCCAGATGAGGGTGGTTATGAAAACCTTCTGTAACCTTGTATACAACCCATCCATCCATATCTTTGTTGTAATTAAATACTAGCTTGAACGGGCATTTAATCTTCTTAGAGAAAGTTTTGTTCTTCCTGTTTTCCCTTATAAACATAACCCTTTCTCTTGTGGCTTTACTTAGGATCACCTCTTCTCTCACATACCATTTCAAAGCGAGTTTGGCTTTCTTTCATCTTCAAAACTAATACACACATGTCTTTTTGTGCATGTATTCTAGCCTAACTCTTTGCCTCTTTCAGATCTTTGAAAACCAACTCATTCATGTACTGATGGGATGTGTCTTCGTACAAAATATCAACGGGGGAAGGTTAATTACCCATTGGTATTGGATCACATACAACCTACGAGAAATAACACAATATCAATAACTACGACAAACAAGAAACACTCAAATGTTCGACAATGGAAACAATTTTATCGACTAAGCCGAACAGAGTGTTTGGTTATCCAAACTCTAACAAAAACTTTGCAATCTTGCCGAACTTTTTTTTTATATTTTCTATTAGCAGTTCGGCAACCAAAGTAGAACACTCGACTAATCCGAACTATTATCTGTATACTTCACAGAAATAGTTCGGCTACGTCTTCTGGAAAAGATAACCAAACTCTCAAAAACCTACACAAAAATAGAGTTCGGTTACCTGTGTCTGCTGAAACAAGGAACTTAACTGTACTTACAGAAAAGTTCGGTTACTTTTTCTTCAGGTCTGGTAACTGAACTTCTTTGACCCGGCCAAAATTTTTCTAAATTTTTTTTCATTTTAGCCTATTTTTTGTCCAACTCAAGCTACATTCACTAAATTTGAGTCATACCTGAGTACCCATAATTTTGATCCTCTAGTTGTGGCTGGTAAAATCCATCATTTGGATCTTGAGTTTGAGTTTGGGGAAGAATGATCATCCTCTAACAAATAACTCATATCTGTATATTGTTATGAAGATTGACAAATATTCCATTAGGTGAAGTTGGTTCTGATTCAGAGTAGGAGCTATCATCACTAGAATTACTCATTTCATGTTTACTGAATTCAAAATAAAAAAAATTGGGTTCAACCTTCTTATTCTTCTCTCTCAATAATTATTTTTCTAACAAAACTCTCTCTTTCCCTTTTTAATAAAGAGGGGGATCCATGGACACTCTTAGATGGACAAGGTCAGACATGATTTACGCTATTTTCTCCGCAAAATCCAAACGACAATGAATTGAAGTCTAATACTTTGATGATATGTTCCTCTTATAAGACTCTACATTCCTACAAGAAAAATGAATGGAATTCGAGATGTATAAAACCTCCATCTACCCCTTTGAATATCAGCCATTCAAAGTTAACGGTTGAAATTAAGATCGATAGATGGTAAGGTTTGCTATCTCGAATTGCGTTCATTTATTTTTTTAGGAATATAGAGTCTTATAAAAAGAACATATCATGAAAATATCAGACTTAAGTTCATTATCATTTGGGTTTTGCGGAGAAAATGACGCAAATCATGTCTGACCTTGTCCATCTAAGAGTGTCCATGGATCCTCCCTCTTTATAAATCACTAATAATAATCACTACTAATCATTAACTAATCACTAATTAATTATTACACTAAATAATTTAATTAACAAGGGAAAGTTCGTTGGTATTAAAAATACTTAGAAAATGAGTGACCTAGAATTACTTCTAATATCCACCATGGTCCCCCACCAAAATGGGGTAGTGCCCAAAAAATGATTCCTGTTTTAGGTAGTCGGAAATTTGTTGTACTTTGATCCTCCCTAGTTTGGTTGGGCTTTTCTTTTCTTTTCTACTATTCTTTATATTTTTTCTTTCCGGGTCTTAATCTCCCTTTCTTCTGTTCTCTTGTAATCTCTATTTCTCCTTCTCTTCCTTTGTATTTCCGTGCTGATGGTACAAGTCTTTCGTGCCCCTTTTTTTTTTTTACTTTGCTATAAAAAAAAAGATGGATTAAATATTATATTTGTTCATGGGCCTTGGTTTTTAAAGACTTAGCGGACATTTATTCTCGGAGTGTGGTGGTAAATGGAAAGAGATTTATTTGAAACCAACATGAGTCATTTTTTCTAGTTGTTGCTCTTTTTGTACAATACTTATTTTCATGGATATTCCACCTTAGATGTTACTTTCCCGATATAAAAGAACGGTGCAAAAGTGGAAATTTCATTAATATTCAAAACTCATGAATTTTTTAGACGGTAAAACTTATAATCCATGATCACCTGGAATATTTATGCATCGAGTTTCAGCCCAAGCACATAGTCACATTTATCACAATAGTCACATTAGTCTACTTTGTTTGTTTAACTTTCTTTTTCTATATACACTTTATTTCTTCATTGACATTAAAGGAAGACATAGATTGCTAATATTTGTGATTCGAAATAAATAAATTTTTGATAAAAATATTTGTACTCAAGTAAACTCATCTCATTTTACTTGATTGAAGCAGCATTTTAAAATTAACACCTTTTTAAATGGCCATCCCTATTATATGAAAAGAAAAATTTCCGGGAGGAATTGTATTAAGATGCACACAAATCATGGGATGAGGAATAATACTTAAAAAGAGCTCAGCAGTCCTAACATAATCTAACACACAGAAGAAACAAAAAGAGAAGACATCAAAATATAATGCAACTCGATGTATCTTAGAAACAAAAAAATACAACTCGATGTACCTTAAACATCATTTTAAAACTGTTATCCACGTTGTTGTGCCAATTTACCCAGGTAAGGGAAAAGCAAAAAAAATGTTGAGGGAGTCTTTCAGAGAACCGCACGACCAACGTGAAAGTGTCGATCTTCCGCCTGCACAACACACTACTACTAAGTTCTCACATGGCTTTTGTGTTTTGGACTATTTGTTGTGTGAACAGTGATTTTGGTCATGGACCCTGCCGAATATCACTGTTTAAGTTTTTGTTTGAGATTTTATTGGGAGAATGACCTTTGTAAGAAGGATGTTGATGTATATTCATTTGCTTGAGCAATAAATAGCTTACAGCTTCATTTGTTGAGCAAAATAATAAATACGAGAAGCTTATAGCTTTGTTTTATAATGATATAACTAGGGTTTATCCCGTGCCGTAACGGCATGGGCACCAATTAAATCTGAATACTCTGCCTCTTATAAATAATGCAACCAACAAATTACACAAGCATGCTTACCAAAAAAAAAAAAAAGCAAATCACACAATCATGAAAAGGAATTGACAAACTATATTTCAGCCCCTAATTTGCGTTTGAAACGGAATTGTAAGGTTCCACTTAGACGTCAAATGGATATCACATGGTTACACACTTACACCATCTCTATATCACATGGTTCCAAGCACTTTTGTTTTAGGCCAGATTTGTGCTATGCACCACCAAGCAATGCAAGAATGCACTGATTTTGCGAACAAATGAAAAAAAAATCAAGTATTCCTTATTAACGGTGAAGGAAAAAGAAAAACATTTATTTTCCATTCTTACGATTCTTTCAATATCTTCGGAGCAAGACAAAATGGATATCTGAAGAAAAGTTTTTGCTACAAAATTGATCTTTCTTTGTATATACCCATTTATATTTTCTTTCAAAGAACCTAATCTCCAACTCAACTGCACCTCTGTAAGAGCCAAAAGACATCTTTTAGATCAGCAACACATAAGCCTACCATCATCGAGTTGCGTTCCATAGATGCACACTTAGCTGAATTGTAAATCTGGTAAGAAAAACAACAAAAACAGCAACCATCAGTGGCAAAAACATAATACATTCATAATCAAATGAACTTAAACACCTAAACACAAACCTAAAAACTTTATACTCACTCCCATTATACCCAAAAGTTAAAATTTATATTCACTCATATTAGATGATTGGCTTCAAGTAGCTCTCGAATATATGTGCAAGTAAAGCTTCACAACTTGGCATACAAATCAACAAAGAACCATTTTCTGTAAATAAAAAAACTTACATGAGTATATATGGTAATATCTAATTTCGATGCAACACAACTCTATTCATGTATATAATAAAATATGAAGAAAACGGGATATTAAGGCCAGGGAAGTGCCCTTTTCAAGTAAATTCTTTTTCTTCAAAATATTAGTATTTTTACTTGCCTTTCGAAGTTGAACAATCCAAAATCTTTAATACCAAAATGTGTATGTGTGTTCGCGCACGTGATAGTGAGAGAGAGAATCTGTTATACATGTTCATGTGCACCTAACAACGATGCATGGATGTACACGCGGTTTAGATTCTCAATAAAGTGAGCAAATCATATTCAGGTATACTAAGCAGGTAGAGGAGCAACATACCAAGTTAGTGTAAGATATGTGCATGTATATTTTCCTCGACAACTTTCCTGATATCCTTGGGTATGGAGAAGTACGTACTGAGATCATATTGAAACCTTTTGAGCTCATCTCTCACGATTGAGACAACCATGCAAGAACTGCATTGTAAGACATAACATCGGGTTTAATTAAGAAACCAACTAAAGAAAAGTAAATTCATACCCAAGTATGAAATAAAAGATCAAGACTACTATTGCATATCGTTATATTAAGCCGCGTGGTTTTTCCAAAATATATATTTTACAACGTTAAAGAAAGGGATTTTCTGACATACATGAAACAACATCACATGTCGTTGGACTTTGACGGTCAAATCTATCATCCCTCTTAACATATATTAGTTTGAGACAGTCTTTTCTAGTTTAATTGACTGAAAATGTAAAGTTTTTATTCATGAGATTTATCTTTGGAGGTTAGAGACTGTTTCATCTAAATCAACACTCACTGTATTAATTTTGAATTTCATCTGAATCGTTGAAACCAATCTGGTACTGTAGACCTAATATGTAGAGGGAACCTTAAAAGATAACAGAGATTATCCAGCAGGTTACCGTTCTCTGCAAAATAAATTTAAGTAGAAAGATGAATAAGTAACCACTAACAAAATATAAAGGAAATTGGCTTCTTTCCTAATGTCGCATTATTCAGAAAGAACATTTAAAATGGCAGATCAATAACATCTTCCCATAAATCAACAAAAGTAAATGTTAATTAGGTTATAAAACCATTACAGAAACCACATACCTAAATGCTGGTGCGAATAAGACAGAGAGGCATTATCGGCCACCTTGAAGTATCTTAATAGTCCATTAAACAATTATAAAACATCACATACCTACAAAAACAACTTATCCATAAATAGGATAATCCTATTTCTAACATTTATTCATAAAAATAAGCCTCAATAAAAAAAAATTGCTCCTAAAATTAAAATCAAATAATTTCATATAAAATAATTACTCACTGCAGATTCTAGTTGAACATCTTGTCGTCCTGGATGTTCTTCCGAAAAATTGTTTACATCATAAATAGTTTAAGTAGTAAAAAGCATCACCGTTGGGTTAGGATCCTAATACAAGAATTAAAAGATTACATACTACCAGTTAGACCTACTTTTTTGGCATGGATGGTTAGCCAGCAATTAGATTTGGAGGAATGAAGAGTGACTTCTGATAAAGAATTTTTTTGGGTTCTTCTATTACCATTAGAGAATTAACTAATAGAAGGAATTGTAAAGAATCAGAGAAATCACAATCTCTTCTTTTTTGTTAGGTAATACTGTAGTGATGGAATGATAAACTTTGAGTTTGAAACAACATCCAAGAGTTTCATCGAAGAACGAATACTGCACATATATATTCACTTTCAAATCCAAGCAAATAGATCTTTTTGAACTGCACAACATGCAAAAATTGGCTAACCATAAATTCATTTCCTAATGATATCAGCTAAACAAATTTCATTAGATTACTAAATTCAAACCCATGAAAAAACAAAACAAATGTACATTAATTAAAGATGAAAATGATTTTCAATCCAGAATGCCAACCCTTCATGGACGTAAAGGTACAATCTTTTGATACTCTATATATAATTCATTGCACTAATTCTTCAGTTAGAACATGAAGAAATAAGAGATGGAATGGGAGAAGGGGAAAATAACATCAATTGAATAGTGTAAGTTCAGAGTATAAACATCAATTAACAATCCCAAGCTTGTATTGTCAGCCTAAAATAAGAGATGTCAAGAAAGAACCGAAAAAAACTTGGTTACTCCTTCGGTTGGATTTTCCAATACAGAAGAATACTACCTCATGAACAATAGCCGATTAAGATAATACCAAGGTATTTGGTGAGTTAAAATCAGAGAATATTAAGGTGTAAATGCAATGAGCGGGAGTTTAGACGGAAGACACTTTCGATCGAGAGGGGTTTTGTAGCATTACAGATTAAGGCAACAATAATAAGTTTTAATGCAGATGAAACTGAAGGAAAGTGGAGAGGTAAAGCACAGGGGAAGGAAAGCAAGAAATTTATAACACAAAGGAACATGAAAGGCTGAAAGAACCGCACAGTTCCTTGGTTAAAATTAATAAGATTGTAACTGCACATTTGAAAAGGCAATTATATATAAAGAACCTTAAACGGCTCACCATGAAACATTGATGCGTAAGGAAGCAACCGGGTTTAAATTGATAATAAATTCAAAATTAAGAGCACCATGGCATGAACGGAAAGACCAATTCCTAGCTTGAAAACGGACCTTAATCAAAAATAAATCAAAATTTCACACACAGAATGAATCAAAATTCTAATTAATAGAAAATTCACACAGATAACTAATCAAAGTTCTGATCTTGAAGGAATCGGAGAATAAAATGAATACTTGATAATTTTTAGCTCTAGGTAGTTCTTTTTAACAATTTTTTTTATTCCGGACAAATTAATCAAAATTTTAAAACTATTTTGGACTAAAATTAATCAAATAGCAAACTCAAACTCGATTCTTCTGGAAATCATACCTGGAATTTGGTTTTTTTTCCAAAAAAAATTGCAACTGATCTTCCTTGGGAACCAAAGCATATTTCAAAATCACGTAGAACATCCAAAAAATTAACATGATGATCAAGATAATCGTGCAAAAGGAACCTTTGGGTTCCATGTTTAACGATTACAGGGAGAAGACTAAGTGATCAAACAATGGGTTTCAGCAGCGGCGGAAAATTCTGGATCTCAGATACTGACAGAACGATGTGGAGATCCTTGATTTCTCATTACACGACCTAGAAGCTGTGCCACACATGCGGTTGATGGGTTTGGTCTGGATAACCACAGCCGTGGATTTATATTTTCCACCTCTACTATTTCTTCCACCACCAGTAATGTTACTTCCTCCGCCACTCACAGACACCGCCATCGTTTCCACCATCCACTGCTTCTTCTATTACCATCGTTAATTTTTATTAACATAAGTTTACTATCTCAATACAATTTTAATATAATTTTTCATAATAAACTCATATTTGGGTAAAAGGGAATACAAAATAAAAGAATTCATATTATTATATATATTTACTATCTAAAAAGATTAAAGAGATATTTATGATGAAAAATTAATTACTTATTCATTATGAGCAATTATTGAGATACTAATTGACTGACAACCATCACTTATGACAAACGATTACATCCTTAGATTTATCTCTTGTGAGGACAAATCTAAACCGCCACTTACATAGGAAAAATAAGCAAACTGTGTTTTATATTCTTGACTAGGGCGGCATAATTTTTATTTGATATGCATTTTCCGGTGTTTGGATGTTATATTTAATACTTATTATTTGTCGTCTTACCCTCCTTATTTCCGGTCTTCAGTCTACAAATCCTTTCTCATGTACCCATATATGATTTATTTCTATTTTTAAACTTTCACATCTTCCCAAATATGTTAGAGTTGTATCCTCAAGCCACGAATTTATCATAATTTTTTTCACACTATTTTTCCCAAATGAAAAAGAAAATTGTTATAGTGTTTAATAATGTACAAATGTATCTTATAAGTCATTTGGAATGATGCTGCACTTCTGTATTTCCCTTATTTTAGTGAATGTGCAAAATCAAAACATTGAACTATGTTAGTTATTATGTCATATGAGTTTACTAGAAATAACCCGTGCCGTAACGGCACAACATGAGGTTAACAGGGACTTCTAATAAATATCTAGAGGTAGCTCGTGTCGTAACGGCACTGCTTTAATGTGATATCTGACTGGTGTAATTTTTCTTTTTCTTTTTGGACTTTAAATCGTGTTCCTTTGCAAGATAGTTTTCTATTTTGTTTTAAGCGGAAATAATGTCTATAAGTACATTGTAAAATCATTCATATACATTTTTTTTAAAATGAACGCAAAATCATTTAAGTAATATTGTGTATGCGTATCTCACTTATGAGTTATGAATAAAATAAACAAATAAATCTCATTTCTCATTAGATTGCCACCACTAAATCCAACTAATGCATGTATGATATATTATGATTTCATTTAATGTTTCTTTGAATATCTTGAGTTAAGAGATGATGCAATAATTAAATATCAATAAATTTTGATTCATAATGAGAGGGGTTACATAAGCGACGACCGTCGGATGTCTTTCACTGGTGATGAGACTGAGATGGTCGGATGCAACGTTTGTATCTCAAAATGTTATCCTACCGTCCAAGCTCAAAAACCCATTCAGTTTTGTATTATAGATTCGTCATGGAAAGTTGGGCAGGCCTTAAAATTGTCCAGATCTTTGTTGACTTTTTTTCATTTAAGAATAGTCCAAGAAGATTACAACCCAGTGGGCTCAACAATAAATAATAGGAGGATATTGATTTTTTATCGAATTTTATTCAAAATTCATCATTCAATTGGTATTATGGCTTCAACAAGTTTAAATAACAGTTTTCTTGAGACAATCGGGCTGCAACACTTATAGTCTGTTTGGATAGCACATCAAAAGTAACTTTCAACTTCTAAAAATAACAATGTCAGAAATCAGTTTGACTGTCAAATTTCATAACGACTTTTAAAAATCAAAAAATTAATTTTTTGTGAAGCAAAATAGTTTTGTTTCTGATTTCGAATTCTAGAGAAGCAGAACGCAGAAACGAATTTGTATCCTAACGCACTATTATTGATTCTTTAATTCTTTTAATTTCGTAGCTGGTATGGTTTTAGTTTCTTTAACTACTAGTTTTCGGCTAACCACTTCTTGTGGTATTTTTGTGCACCAAATATGCGTATTTCTGACTTGTATCTGATATCAAGTACCAACATATTCAGTGGATAATGGCTCGCAACCCCAGAGCTAGCTGGTGTCATTGAGGATGCAAAACCATCACAAAATGACAACCACGTGTATCAAACAAATGACAAAAATAATAGAATCATAAATCCAATCCACTAACCGACTTGAGTCTTAACTAAGAGCAGTTCCTATGGAATGAACAAACTTGGAGTTTGTTCATTTTTCTCCCACTATTAAATGAACAAACATGAAAAATGGATGTTCAAATCAATATATTTGTTGATTTGAACATCGAGATGGACAAACCAGCGGCGCCTGTGGTAAGGACGGGCGAGCTTGCTACCAACGCTAGCATATGAAGAACACGCCAGCGCTTGTACATCCAACGCACGGAGCGCCGACTTTTTGGTAAAAACGTCGTGTTCTTTCTAAGAGCGCCACCTGCTCTTTCCATCCCGGCACCATTGTTCCTTTCCTTTCCCTATAAATTCACTTCTTCTACAGACTTAAACACACACCTTCTTCAACACTACCTCAACATTACACAATTTCCATACAGTCTCTAAATTGTCCTTTTCTTTTCAAACAAAACTATTCATATCAATTCAGTATTTCAGAAAAATTTCATCTTTAACAAATATGGCATCCTCACAACAACGATCACAACAACGATCACACCAAGAAACACCACAACAAACAGCACAACAAACACAAACACCACAATAAACAAAAACACCACAAAAAACACAACAAGAAACACAACAATTACAACAAAGGAACACAAGAATTTGTGGTCCCAAGTATACGATTGAGGAAGACGAGTCACTTTGCAGAAATTATGTATTATTTACATTAGATGATATCAATGGTATTTATCAAGAAAAACAAAATTTATGGTAAATTTTAGAAAAATTTGGTGAAGAAACTGGTAACATTTGTTAGAGCATTGCTCGGTCGAACTCGCATGCGTTGCTATCTCAAGCATGTTTATCAATGTTAGTGATCAAAACTATAAGTCTTGATTTCTAGTCTATTATACCTAAGTCTCGGACTAGGATAGAAAGTGTAGTTGAACTCAAGGACATCATGGTGTTTCATCATACAAGTAGAAGAACTACTCAAGGAACCGGTGGAACTTCTCGACAAAAAGGTATGTGAAGACTTGAATTTATCTGTCACTCAAAAGTCTATCTACTTTATCTCATACTCTTTGAGACAAGAAGTCGTATGCTATATATATATATACTTGGATTATACACATTTTGTATTTCGATCCGAGTATGCCTCGCCTATCTATATCTCGAAATATGTGTTGGTAAGCTTTTCGCTTCGATCAAGTTTATCTTTACCATGTGACGAAAGTCATGACATGTTTCAATCATCTTGAAAATTGCTTTGACGAGAAATGGTGTAACAACTATATAACGTCCTCTAAGAATGTTTCAATGATTGAAATGATATTTTAGATTACATAACTAATGGTGGACATAAGCATTGTTGTGGAAACATATTTATGTATAAGTCATATTCCTTGAACCAAAGTTTGCGAACTTTGGTGATCAAGAGCATCAGAAGAATGGCGTTGATCAAGTCCGCGAACTCAGTCCGCGAACTGCCGAAGTTCTCAAACCAGAGAATTCTGGAGTTGAAAAACTACTTGCATGAAGCTAAGTCCGCGAACTCAGTCCGCAAACCCAGTCCGCGAACCGACGAAGTTCTCAAATCCGAGAATTTCTGATGGAGTTTGTAAACTCTGCCCGGTAACTTAAGTCCGCGAACCTAGTCTCCGAAGTTGAGAAGGTTATATATCTAAAGATGATTTCCGAACTTAAACTTAAAAATACTAAGGAAAACAGTTTGCAAACCGTGACTATAAAATTTCATGAACCGATTTGAGTGAATCAAATCATGTATGCTTCAATTGTGTCTTGTGTAGTACATGAGATTTCCTTGCAATTGAAAAACTCTCTAACTAGTTCATTTGAAGTCATTTGAACTAGTTATGGTGAAGAAGAACATGGTTGATATGAAATGCTCATATGGCTAACCTTTGGTTAACTATTGTTGAACCAACAAGTGCATACGTTTGGGTACGTTTAACAAACCTAGAAACATGCATTCTCAAGTGTGTATAACAAGCTAAGTTCCGATATAACGATTGAGAAATATTAGCTTGAATCTAAATCAGGTTTTCATCTAACGGTGAATATTGATTGCTTTGTTACTAAGGTAACCTAATTGCAAACCCTGATTTGAAAGATTATATAAAGGAGACATCTATTATTGTGCAAAACTAATCCCCACACCTTACGTGTGATACTAGTTTGCATACTAGAGTCGTTTCTCCTTTAACCTTTGGCTTTCTTCTTCTAAAACCAGGTTAACGACTTAAAGACTTCATTAGGATTGTAATCCAGACCGATACTACTTTTATCGTAGTTGAATGATATGATCTTGCATCTTCTATCGTACGAGTACAATCAGATTGATTGGCTTGAGATTGATATCTCCTATAGGCAAGATATAAAGTAATCACAAACATCTTCGTCTCATTGTTTGTGATTTCGCAACATCTTGTTTCGCTACCATACGATTAAGATTTTTGTGAGGTGATTGATAACTCTAGGCTGTTCTTCGGTATTATAAGACCGGATTATCAATTGGTTCCTGTTCACCTTGATTATTATCAAAAGACGGAACAAAAAATTTAGGGTTTTTATGTGGGAGACAGATTGCTCCTTTGATAGACTTGTCTGTGTGAGACAGATTTTTTTATTGTCAAAGCCTGCGATTTTGGTCGTAGCAACTCTTAGTTATGGGTGAGATCATCTAAGGGAATCAAGTGCGCAGTATCCTGCTGGGATCAGAGGCGTAGGGAGTACAACTGTATCTTGGATCAGTGGAAGACTGATTGGGGTTCAACTACAGTCCAGTCCGAAGTTAGCTTAGAGTAGGATAGTATCTGTAGAGGCTTAATATAGTGTGTGTTCAATCTGGACTAGGTCCCGAGGTTTTTATGCATTTGCGGTTTCCTCGTTAATAAAATTTTTGGTGTCTGTGTTATTTCTATTTCCGCATTATATTGTTAATATAATTGAAATAATACAGGTTGTGCATTTGAATCAATCAATTGGAAATCCGACCTTTGGTTGTTGATTGATATTGATTGATCCTTGGATATTGGTATTTGGTACCATCCAAGTTAGTCCTTGTATTTGATTATAAATCACAGTTCTTGCTTGAGTAAATCAAATCAAGAAGAGAGATATAAACTCGTTGATATACTTTTAATTGATTGAGTCTTGTTGATTCTCTTAAAAGTATATTAGAGTTTGTCCATACAGATTGCTAAGCGAAATATTGGGTGATGTTGTTAGACCCCCGCTTTTTCAATTGGTATCAGAGCAGGCAAACACGTTCAAGACCTCAAAAGTCTGTGTTTATAGCGATCTGACTATATGGACTATAAAGTCTCAATTAACGCTTCACCAGGTTTAAAAACCAACCGTAGAAAAAATTCTGATAAACTGGTTACTCTTCAAAAAGGGTTAGATGAACAAATCCGGATCAACTCTGGTGTCTTTGCAGAAATTTCAATTCTTAAGGATTTGATATCTGGTAATAGTCCCTTGGTGAATCTGAGAAACTCCAGTTGTTCCTCTTTAAAGAATAGTCGTAAATCAGATAGTAATCAACGATAGTAATCAAATAGTCATATTAGTTTTTACAACAACCGGTCGTTGACAAACTTCAAGGTTTTGGCCCGAATTGTTTTTGTGATTCTTCCAATCACCTTCAACAAGTTTGTATGTCGTTTCAAAAGATTCTGAATGTTGCAAGTAATATTAATAAGAAAACTAAATAACTCTTTGATACTCTGAAAGGACATACAAAACTATCAGTAAACTCTAAACAAAGAAGTACTAATAGTATGGGTGCCTTTTCTTTAAGATATATGTCTCCTTTTCAATGGTTTCTTGATAGTGGATGTAGTAGACATATGACAAGTGATCTCACATGGTTTATTTCATCTATTGACTATGAAGGAGGTCCTGTAATGTTTGGAGATGGGAGTTGTTGAAAAAGCGGGGGTCTAATAACACCACCCAATATTTCTCTTAGCAATCTGTATGGACTAACTCCGAAATACTTTCTAGAGAATCAACTAGACAGTCAGCATCAATCTAGGTAAAAGTATCCCAAGGATTTAATATCTCTCTCTTGTTTTGATTTACTCGAGCTAATATAAATCAGCGACTCTTTAATCAAACACGAGCAATAACTTGGATGGTACCAAAGACCAATATCCAAGGATCAATCAATGACAATAAACAACCAAAGGTTGGATTACTCTACTTGATAATTTAACGCACAACCTGTATTATTTCAATTATAAAGATAAAAAAATATAATGCGGAAACTGAAATAACACAGACACCAAAAATTTTGTTAATGAGGAAACCGCAAATGCAGAAAACCCCCGGGACCTAGTCCAGATTGAACACACACCGTATTAAGCCGCTATAGACACTAGCCTACTCCAAGCTAACTTTGGACTGGACTGTAGTTGAACCCCAATCAGTCTTCCACTGATCCAAGATACAGTTGTACTCCTACGCCTCTGATCCCAGCAGGATACTGCGCACTTGATTCCCTTAGATGATCTCACCCACAACTAAGAGTTGCTACGACCAAAATCGCAGGCTTTGACAATAAAAAAATATGTCTCACACAGACAAGTCTATCAAAGGATCAATCTGTCTCCCACATAAAAACCCTAAATTTTTTGTTCCGTCTTTTGATAATAATCATGTTGAACAGGAACCAATTGATAATCCGGTCTTATATTCCCGAAGAACAGCCTAAATAAATCAATCACCTCACAACAATCTTAATCGTATGGTAGCGAAACAAGATGTTGCAGAATCACAAACAATGAGAGGAAGATGTTTGTGACTACTTTTTATATCTTGCCTATCGAAGATATTAATCTCAATCCAATCAATCTGATTTTACTCGTACGATAGAAGATGCAAGATCAAATCACACAACTACGATAAAAGTAGTATCGGTCTGGCTTCACAATCCCAATGAAGTCTTTAAGGAGAAATGAATCTAGCACGCAAACTAGTATCACATTTGAGGTGTGGGGATTAGTTTTGCAGAGTTTCTAGATGTCCCTTTATATAGTCTTTCAAATCAGGGTTTCGCCTTGGTCACAAAGCAAACAATATCCACCGTTAGATGAAAACTTGATTTAGATTCAACCTAATATTTCTCAACCTTTAGATCGAAAACTTAGCTTGTTATACACAAATGAAATGCACGCTTCTAGGTTTGTTAACCGTACCCAAACGTGTACATTGTTGGTTCAACAATAATTAACCAAAAGGTTAGCCATAAGAGCATTTCATACCAACCATATTCTTCTTCACAATAACTAGTTAAAATGACTCAAATGAACAGAGAGTTGTTAAATTGCAAGGAAATCTTATGTACTACACAAGACACAATTGAAGCAGAGATGATTTGATTCACTCGAATCGGTTCATGAACTTTATAGTCACGGTTTGCAATTTGCATTCCTTAGTCTTTATAAGTTTAAGTTCAGAAATCATCTTCAGATATATAACCTTCTTAAGTTCACACACTAGGTTCGCGGACTTAAGCAACCGGGCAGAGTTTACAAACTCCAGCAGAAAATCTCGGCAAAAGACCTTCCACCGGTTCGCTGACTGGGTTCACGGACTGGTACTCACGCAACTAGTTTGTCAACTACAACAAAATTTCTCGGGATGAGAAGTTCGGCAGTTCTCAGACTGAGTTCACGGACTTGGAAACAATCCATTCTTCCGGTTTCTCTTGATCAATAAAGTTCGCAAACTTTGGTTCAAGGGATAGGACTTATGCACATATGTGTTTCCACAACAATACTTATGTCCATCATTGATTATGTAATCTAAACTCTCATTCCTACCATTGAAACATTCTTAGAGGACGTTATTTAGTTGTTACACCATCTCGTCAAAGTAATTTTCAAAATGGTTGAAACATATCATGACTTTCGTCACTAGGTAAAGATAAACATGGTCGAAGTGAAACGCTTACCAACACATATTTTGAGATATAGATAGGAGAGGTATACTCGGCTCGAAATACCAAATGTGTATAATCTAAGTTTATATATAGCACACGACTTTTTGTCTCAAAGAGTAGGAGATAGAGTAGATAGACTTTTGAGTGACAGATAAGTTCAAGTCTTCACATACCTTTTTGTCGAGAAGTTCCACCGGTTCCTTGAGTAGTTCTTCTTCTTATATGATGAATCTCCATGAAGTCCTTGAGCTCAACTGTACTTGCTTTCCTAGTCCGAGACTTAGCTTTAGTAGACTAGAAATCAAGACTTATAGTTTTGATCACTAACATTGACAAACATGCTTGAGATAACAATGCATGCGAGTTCGACCAAGCAATGCTCTAACAGTTGTTGCTACATCAGCAAGAAGGGATCGATCAAACTGCCCGGTGTTCCAGATATCCATGATGTAGTATACGTAAAAGGTATGACTGCTAATCTTCTTTCTATTAGTCAAATTTGTGACAAAGGCCATCGAGTTGTCTTCAATGCAAGTGAATGTGACATTGTAAACAAAACTGGGAAAGTAAATTTTCAAGGAACTCGTGGTAAAAACAACTGTTATCTACTTGATACTCAGTTTAGCAACCGTTGCAATTTGACTAAGGTGGAATCTACATATATTTGGCATGAGCGTTTTGGTCACATTAATTATCGTCTTCTAACTAATATCATTAACAAAGAACTTGTTTTAGGCATTCCCAAAATCAATGCAAAGATTGAAGGTGTATGTGGTGCCTGTCAAAAAGGTAAGCAAACGAAAGTTAACCACAAATCATCTCGATATATTCTCACTAAAGCTCCACTTGATTTAATTCATATAGATCTCTTCGGACCAATTCAACAACCCACTGTTGCTGGTAAGAAGTATGTTTTAGTTATGGTATATGATTACACCAGATTCACTTGGGTTGCATTTCTATCTCATAAGAATGAAACTCTTGGTGAATTCAAGATTATTGTTAAAAGGATCCAGAACGAAAAAGGTCGCAAATGAAAGAAAATTAGAAGCGATCGTGGAGCTAAATTCAAAGACACCAAAGTATTTGAATTCTATGACAAACTGGGGATCATTCAACAATACTCACCACCTATCACTCCTCAAGCTAATGGAGTTGCTGAAAGAAATAATAGGAATATTCAGGAAATGACCAGGGTAATGCTCCATAACAAAAACTTACCATTAAGATTTTGGGGAGAAGCTGTTTTTACAGCATGTTACTTGATCAACCGTGTGTGTTTACGGTCTAAAACCCTTAACACTTCTTATGAGTTGTGGTACGGAAGGAAAACCAACCTACACTATCTCAGGGTGTTTGTAAGTAAGTTATATATTCTGAAATATCGAGAACAAAAAGGTAAATTCGACACCAAAAGTGATGAAGGTATCTTTCTTGGCTATGCTTCTGATAGTCATGGTTTTCGTGTGTTTAATCTCGGAACACAATTCACGATGGAATCTGCTAATGTTATCATCGATGACATTAGTAAATTTCGTCATGATAATCCTTCCGCTGAATTTCCTCCAACCGAGACAATTGAGAAAGTCAAAGAAATTCCAGAATCAGTTGAAGTTATCCAAACGGTTACTGATCATGACATTTCTAGTGACGAGGAGAATAGCACTGATCAAGCCATTCCTGATGAACAAGAACGTGTCCCTCCATGACATCTCTGGGTTCAAAGGAATCATGATCCCAACAGTATTATTGGAGGAAGAGATTCTACAGTCAAAACAAGAGGACAACTTCAAAATTTGTCAATTTTGGTTGTTATCTTTCACAAGTAGAACCAAGGAATATTGATGAAGCTCTGAACGATCCCTTTTGGGTGAATGCAACGCATGAAGAGTTAAATCAATTTCAAAGGCAAGATGCGTGGGAACTTGTACCTTGTCCCTCTAATATCAATATTGTTGGTACCAAATGGATATTTAAGAATAAGTCTGATGAATTTGGCACGATTGTCAGAAACAAAGCTAGACTTATCGCTCAAGCATATTCACAGATTTAAGGGATTGAATTTGACGATACCTTTGCTCCTGTGGCACGCCTTGATTCCATTCGTCTTTTGTTAGCTCATGGTTGTTTTCTTAAGGTTAAGCTGTTTCAAATGGATATAAAATATGCGTTCCTAAACGGAATTTTAAACAAGGAAGTCTATGTCGCTCAACCTAAGGGGTTTGAAAATCCTGATTTCCCTGATCATGTGCTCAAACTCAAAAAGGAATTGTATGGGTTGAAACAAGCACCTAGATCCCGGTTTGAAAAACTTACCACTTCTCTCATTAGAAAAGGTTTTTCAAGAGGCAGAGATGATAAAACTTCGTTTACCAAATGGAGTGGAAAAGATGTGGTTATTGCTCAAATCTATGTAGATGATATCATCTATGGATCAACTTCTGAAAAGTTTGCAAAGGACTTCCAAGTCTCTCTTGATAAGGAATTTGAAATGAGCAATGTTGGTGAATTAAAATTCTTTTTAGGATTACAAATTAAACAAAATAAGGATGTAATTTACTTATCCCAAGAGGTATGCTCGATACCTTGTGACAAGGTTCGGTCTGGATAAGTCTTCCCCAAAATTAACACCTATGCCCACTACTGGCAAACTACATAGAGATGAAAAAGGAGAAAAATTATATCAAAATTTGTATCGATCTATTATTGGTAGCCTTTTGTATCTTACAGCTACTAGACCTGACATTTATTTTAGTGTTGGTTGTTGTGCCAGGTTTCAGGAAAATCCAAAGGAATCTCATCTTGCAACTGCAAAAAGGATCATTCGATATATTAATCACACTGCCGGGTATGGTTTATCTTACACTTTTGATACTAACACTGATCAATCTGCTTATTTATATGCTGATTGGGCAGGATGTGTAGAAGACAGAAAAAGTACATCAGAGGGTTTCTACTATGTAGGACTGAATCTTGTAGCTTGGCATAGCAAGAAGCAAAATTCTCAATCCCTGTCTACGTGTGAGGCAGAATATATTGCTGCTGGATCATGCTGTAATCAACTCATATGTATGAAACAAATGCTAGCTGATTATGGAGTTGATACTGGAATAATGAAGATCTTTTGTGATAACTCTAGTGCGATTTGAATCACTGAGAATCCCGTTGAGCACTCAAGAACAAAGCACATTGACATAAGGTACCATTTTATTCGTGATCTGTATGAAAATGGTATCATAAGTATGGAATTTGTGCCGTCCGAACAACAATTGGCTGATATTCTCACCAAACCAGACACTGCTACGTTTCAACACTTGCAGGAGTATATTGGTGTTGTTTTGGTTCATTAAAACGTTTCTATAACTCTTTCCACTATTCTTATCTCTATCTTTTGGGTAATTGAGTTTGAAACTCCAGTAGGTTTACTCCAGTTCAGTTTCCGTAGAGTTGTTTTTTTCTTGATAGTGTCATTTTTGTTTCAAATCCTTATTTTCTTTCGAAATTAAGGTCACTCTTGTTGTTCTTTCGGTAATGACATCAAATGGGGGAGAGTTCTTTTGAACCTGTGCTTAATAGTCATATCTTGAGGGGTGTGCGGCTGTGGAATTTTAGAGGGGTTATCTTGTATCTTTAAACTCCTTGATGAATGCATTTAGCTTCGGCTTTATGATTTCATCTAAATTAGATGGTATGTATTTTTTCCTTTTGTCATGAAATGTCTTTTTCAAAAATTTCATTATGATCCCGTTCTTGTACCTTTGCCAATTTTATTGACAAAAAGGGGGAGAATTAATATGTAGTTCACACTACAAATACATATGGTTTTAGGATCATTGTGTAAGGGGGAGTGGTTTCCATGTGAGATGGAGTATTGACTAAGGGGGAGTGATACATATCACCATAGTATTATTGTTGAAGTTGTGATACAATTGAACTTTAACGCTGTGTAATAATACTATGACATTGTATAATAATGATCGAGAACTATGTTTTCTCATTGTTATAGCTATGGATCTTCAACAACGGTGATGCTAAACTTACAACCTTTCGGGTCATTGGAGTACTTGGAAGTGACGAATATTTCGAGGAATGTTGAAGATTAGACATGTGGAATAGGAGCTAATAAAGTTTCTTTATCTTTTTTGTATTCCATATGTATTGATAGTTTTTTCACTAAAATTGACAAAGGGGGAGATTGTTAGAGCATTTCTCGGTCGAACTCGCATGCGTTGCTATCTCAAGCATGTTTTTCAATGTTAGTGATCAAAACTATAAGTCTTGATTTCTAGTCTATTATAGCTAAGTCTCGGGATAGAATAGAAAATGTAGTTGAGCTCAAGGAAATCATGGCGTTTCATCATACAAGTAGAAGAAATACTCAAGGAACCAGTGGAACTTCTCGACAAAAAGGTATGTGAAGACTTGAACTTATCTGTCACTCAAAAGTTTATCTACTCTATATCCTACTCTTTGAGATAAGAAGTCGTATACTATATATAGACTTTGATTATACACATTTGGTATTTTGAGCCGAGTATATCTCGCCTATCTATATCTCAAAATATGTATTGGTATGCTTTTCGCTTCGATCAAGTTTATCTTTACCATGTGACGAAAGTCATGATATGTTTCAATCATCTTGATAATTGCTTTGACGAGAAATGGTGTAACAACTACATAACGTCCTCTAAGAATGTTTCAATGATTGAAATGAGAGTTTAGATTACATAACCAAGAGTGGACATAAGCATTGTTGTGGAAATACATTTATGTATAAGTCCTATTCCTTGAACCAAAGTTTACGAACTTTGTTGATCAAGAGAACCTGAATAATGGCGTGAGCCAAGTCCGCAAACTCAGTCCGCGAACTGCCGAAGTACTCATACCCGAGAATTTATGCTGGAGTTGAAAAACTACTTGCACGAAGCTAAGTACGCGAACTCAGTACGCGAACCCAGTCCGCGAACCGACGAAGTTCTCAAACCCGAGAATTTCTGCCAGAGTTTATAAACTCTGCCCGGTAACTTAAGTCCGAAAACCTAGTCTGCGAACTTGAGAAGGTTATATATCTGAAGATGATTTCTGAACTTAAACTTAAAAATACTAAGGAATGCATTTTACAAACCGTGGCTATAAAAGTTCATGAACCGATTCGAGTGAATCAAATCATCTTTGCTTCAATTGTATCTTGTGTAGTACATGATATTTCCTTGCAATTGAACAACTCTATAACTAGTCATTTGAACTAGTTATGGTGAAGAAGAACATGGTTGATATGAAATGCTCATATGGCTAACCTTTGGTTAACTATTGTTGAACCAACAAGTGCATACGTTTGGGTACGGTTAACAAACCTAGAAACGTGCATTGTCAAGTGTGTATAACAAGATAAGTTTTCGATTTAACGGTTGAGAAATATTAGCTTGAATATAAATCAGGTTTTCATATAATGGTGAATATTGATTGCTTTGTTACCAAGGTAACCTAATTACAAACCCTGATTTGAAAGACTATATAAATGAGACATCTAGTATTGTGCAAAACTAATCCCCACACCTTACGTGTGATACTAGTTTGCATACTAGTGTCGTTTCTCCTTTAACATTTGGTTTTCTTCTTCTAAAACCAGGTTAACGACTTAAAGACTTCATTGGGATTGTGAAGCCAGACCGACACTACTTTTATCATAGTTGTGTGATATGATCTAACATATTCTATCCTACGAGTACAATCAGATTGATTGGCTTGAGATTGATATCTCCGATAGGCAAGATATAAAAAGTAATCACAAACATCTTCGTCTCATTGTTTGTGATTCCGCAACATCTTTTTTCGCTACCATACGATTAAGATTGTTGTGAGGTGATTGATAACTCTAGGATGTTCTTTGGGAATATAAGACCGGATTATCAATTGGTTCCTGTTCACCTTGATTATTATCAAAAAAAGGAACAAAACCTTTAGGGTTTATCTGTGAGAGATAGATTGATCCTTTGATAGACTTGTCTGTGTGAGACAGATTTGTTTGTTGTCAAAGCCTGCGATTTTGGGTTGTAGCAACTCTTAGTTGTGGGTGAGATCAGCTAAGGGAATCAAGTGCGCAGTATCCTGCTGGTATCAGAGGCGTAGAGAGTACAACTGTACCTTGGATCAGTGGGAGACTGATTGGGGTTCAACTACAGTCATGTCCGAAGTTAGCTTGGAGTAGGATAGTATCTGTAGCGGCTTAATACAGTGTGTTTCAATATGGACTAGGTCCCGGAGTTTTTCTGCATTTGCGGTTTCCTAGTTAACAAAATTTCTGATGTCTGTGTTATTTCTATTTCCACATTATATTTTGAAATAATACAGGTTGTGCGTTTGAATCAATCAATTAGAAATCCGACCTTTGGTTGTTGATTGATCCTTGGATATTGGTCTTCGGTACCATCCAAGTTATTCCTTGTATTTGATTAGAACTCGCAGTTCTTTCTTGAGTAAATCAAATCAAGATGGGAGATATAAACTCGTTGATATACTTTTAATTGATTGAGTCTTGTTGATTCTCTTAAAAGTATATTCGAGTTTGTCCATACAGATTGTTAATCGAAATATTGGGTGGTGTTGTTAGACCCCCGCTTTTTCAACATTAATAAATGTGATGTCGATGGGTTGTATCAATGTTTTCACATAATTTCAGCATCCGTTTCT